>NC_065446.1:93745381-94045381 GCF_917563875.1 Diabrotica virgifera virgifera | reverse complement strand
AATTATGCAAAAGTATCGTAAATCTTTCCTTATAAACTTTTTATTTTGTTATATAAGAAATTATATATATTTATTAAAATTTTTTATCAATTATGATATAAATATCATTACTTGGTAGTTGTACACTTAAAACAGGGTAAAAAAGTTAGTTTTTTTGGAAAAAGTTATTCAAAAAGTTTATAAAGAAAAATTGACGATACTTTTGCATAATTATTTATTACTAATAAATGCATTTTTTATTCACTTTTTTAAACCATACTGAAAATGTAGCTCATGCTCTTTCATTTGATACCTGTGAAATGGTTCTAACGTCATTTTTTTTTGACTTATGTTATTGCAAAAAAATGCTCTCTGGGATAAACAATTTGAATAAAATTTAAACAATTGAATGAATCGCTTTGAAATTTTTATCACATATTGAGCAGCAAAGAACCCTCATTTGACAAAAATTTCAAAGCTGTACACTAATTTTTACAACAGTTATTGCGAAAATATTTTTTTTTACAATTCCGACCTTTTTTCGCTATTATATTAACAATAAATGAGTATATTAAACTTTGTAATATGTCATTTTAAAGCTTTTTTTATAATCTCAAAGATATTTGTACTAAAAAAATCATAAGTTTCACTGTTTTCCGTTGATTTGAAAAAAAAAAATGGGAAAATGCCATTTTTTGACAGTTAATTGTTTATAAATAAAAATGGCCGCCAGATCCTACGCAGGAAAGAGTTACAATTTGTTCCTATAGGTATTACCTGTCGAAAAAACGCTTCAGTACCCTGGCTGCTGAAGTGTCTCGAACAGGGTATATTTTTGTCTTATTACCCTGGCCTATTTAATTTTATTTTATTTAAATATGAAACTAATTTTAATACTTACCACTTTCCAAAAATCCAAAAATAAAAAAAGACAGCAATTTTCCGCATTTGAAACCGGGACCTCTCGATTTGTAGTCGAATCAATGCCCCACGGCTCTACGACCTCATTGTTTATACGGTTTCTCGGACATTGTGACAAATCACGGTAACAAATAGACGAAGTGAAGTATAAATTATAAAAATGTTTTAATAATACGTATTATCGTACTCCCGAGGAAGACAAATCCAAAGACACAAAAATTATAATAAATATATTTACTAAACACACTAATATATTCTTTTAATAATCGAAATGAAACATTTTAGATTGTTTGTAATGTGTAAATTCAGGCATAAATCAAATGCCTCATATTTGTTGCCAAAACTCAACATAAAAATTTTATGTATAGGTTTTGAAGATTAGGCTCTAATAATGGAAAATCCATAGTTAGTCGAGGAAATGAAGCTGAAAAAATGGCAAAACCTCGCAATTTTTTCGTCCAGCTTCGATTTGTACAAAAATTTGGGATTATGCTCATTACACCCTCTAGTTCATTTTCTATATTGAGCGGTTGTACGCTTTTGTTTTTTTAAGGGTGAAAACTACCCCCAATTGAAAAAAATTATAAAATAACATTTTAAACTTTAATATTGTCAACATTTGGTTCTTATTAGTTACTAAATGATTGTTTTATGCTTTAAGATATACTATCATAATATTTCAACCTTTAAAACCAACCTTGTTGGAGCTATATATAAATAATTTACTTATCCTAAAAGAATAATTTCGGCTTGCATCGATTTACATAAAAATTTGGGATCAGGATCATCTCACCCTGTACTTCATATTGTATATCATGCTTAACGGCGTTGATTATTTTTAGGGGTGTAAACTACCCCTTATTGTCAAAAATTATATAAAAATATTGTAAACATTAATATGGGTAAAATTTGGTTTTGATTGGTTAAATAATGATTGTTTTATACTTTAGGATATAATATCATAATATATCAACCCTTAAAAACCACCCTTAATAACATCACAGTTTTTATAAGTAGATATTTTAATAGATCTATACAGAAAAAAAGTAGAATTAAAGAATTACAAAAACATTTATTTACACAAAAATACGAATTTACAAATATGTACAAATACAAATACAAATAGTTTTTTAGTCATCTTCCAGTATACGAACCGGTTCTGTGGTATTATACATAAATTGAAAATTATCCATAAGAGGACTATCCGAATTTTTCGAAAAAAAAATCGTTTTATAAACATAGCTCCTTCATTTTTGGCGATAAAAAGTTTTTCAAAAATAACTTTGTAGGATTTTTGAAGAGTTATAAGACTGTGTAAACTAAATTCCGTAAGATCCCTTAGTTTTTAATTAGTGTGGGTTTAAAGGGCTCGAAAAAGGGTGTGTTTGCTCGTAAATAGAAGTTTTAAATAGCTATATCTCGCTAACTGTTCACTCTAATGAAAATCTATGTACAAGCAAATTTTAGTTATTAAAAAAGCTATAATTTAGTGGTCCATCATTTTTTTCGTATCTCCAGTATTTTCGGAGTTATTTTGAAGTAAAAGGTGAAAAATGGGAAATTCCAAAAAATTTATTTTTCTTTAAACTCAAATTTGTCTAAAATTAGGCCTTTTAAATAGGTAAAACTTCTTGTGTATATTGATAATACAAACATAAAAGGAATTATAGAAAGGCAAAGACCAATTTTTAATTAGGAGGGTAGTTAGGGGGTTGTTTTCACTGATTTTTTCATAGAGAAAAGCAGGTACCGACATTTTTTTGATTATAAGTCGCTTAATTTTCGGGATAGAAAATTTTTATTATTATTTTTGAAAGGCCTAACTGTATACTTGAAAAAATATTATTTAAGTTTTCCTCGAAAAATGCAAAGTTTTTCCGTTATTTTACTTTGAATATTTCAAATTATGCATTTGACGAAAAAAGCTAACTTTTAACATGCCGTATCTCGGTTTGTTTTAGTCTTAAAGATATTACAAAAAAAGAATTTGGTTTGTGTTACTAAAACATACAATTTTGATAACTACAGTTTTTTTGATTAAATGCATCTTTTTCGAGGTATTCTCAAAAAACCCTCTAAAAAAGTCGATTTTTTCATCGAAAAACTGTTACTTTCAAGCGCGAATAACTCGAAAAATATTAGTTTTACGAAGAAAATGTAAAATACATTTTTTTCTTAAAATTACTTTTTACATCGATTTACATGGTTAAAATGTAACAAAAAATTCCCGCCCCCGAGATGGGGTGGCAACCACCCCCAAGATTTTAGCGTACATCGGCATGATATAGAAAATGATCCTTGGACTATTCCCTACCTTCTGTGAAAATTTCAAGTAAATCCATGCTGGACGAAAAAATTGCGAGCCAAAATGCTTCATTTCCTCGACTAAGTGACCGATCAAAGGAAATGATAAATTTTATTGATCTCATGAGAATTATAAAAAATGGCAAAAACAGCTTTACAGAAACTGACTTCATTGGCGGCAAAATACAAAAACTGCTCTCTTCACTTTAAAAATATATTTTGATATTTGTCGATAAGACACTCTGATAAAAAGATATCGAATTGATACCGTCGAATTGACACAAATTTTACTTAAAAAATTGATTTCACGCGCGTTACTGACATTCAAAATCGCCGGTCGCTCCAGGCGTTGTTTCTGAGAGAACTGCTCATTCGACACAAAAAGTATTAATATTTTTGTCATGAAGAGAAGTATCCATATTTCACAAATGTGGTCTCGAGGTAACAAAGTACAAAAAACTCGAAGAAGTACCACAACGTTTTTTTTTATTAAAAGATAATAAAATTGGACGCGTTTCGGCTCAACAAGAGCCATCATCAGCATATAAGTACAGGAACACAAACATCAAGAACTGACCAGAACAGGAAGGAGGAAGAATCAACTAGTTTAAAAGACAAACATTACTGCACAAACATTCTTTGTTTTTGCTGTTAAGCGATTTTTACATATACAGGGTGTTTCATTGGTAAAGTAACATACGTTAACTGTAGAAAGGGGATACTTAGGCGGTCTCAAAAATACCATACTTAATGGGTCTTACTCCATTAATAACAAAGATACTGGGTGTTTTATCTATTTTGCCATTTTCTTAATTGGTTCATAACTTTTTGACCACACTGTATATTTATTTTATATTTGGCACGCAAATATCATTTAAGGCGTACAATAAATTAATTTAATTACAATTGTAAAAATCCAGGTCCGGCTTAAAAAATACTGGAAAAATGTTCCGACCCCAAAACAATACCCTGTACATTAAATTTTTTTAAAATGGATTTTTCGGTTGAAAAGAGGATAAAAACTAAATTCAGTGGTATACCTTGAATTTTCGGCAAAATGACTTTTCTGGTGAAATTTGGAATTTGAACTCTGAAATTAAGTGAATTGCGAGAGCTCTAAGTAGAAAAAAATTGAAATACAGCTTACAACTTGTCAACCACACTGTATATTGATTTTATATTTAACACGCGAATATTCTTTTAGGTGTCCAGTCAATTAATTTAATTACAATTATAAAAAATCCAGGTCCGGATTAAAAAATATTGTATAAATGTTCCAACCCAAAAAAACACCTTGTATATTAAATTTTTTTAAAATGGATTTTGCATTTGAAAAGAGGATGAAAACCAAAATTAGTGGATTACTTTCGGCAAAATGATTTTTCTGGTAAAAATTTGAATTTGAATTCTGAAATTATGTGAATTGCGAAGCTCAAAGTAAACTAAATTAAAATATGACTTAATTTTAATTAATACCATTATTTAATCTAAATTGGTAAAATATTAATATTTGCACACATAATAATAATTTCTGATGACCCCCTCTGTGGCTCAGTGGTAAGAGCGCCTACCTTTGGATCGAAAGGTCCGAATGGTCGTGAGTTCGAATCTCACCAGGGTCAGAAATTTTTCGTTTATTATAAATTAATAAATGGAAATAGTTTCTGTCCTTGTGGGACCGGTACTCACCGGAGGGACCGCAGACGTTCGGATACAATTAGCGTCTCTTTGCAAAGACAATGACGTTGACTTTGCAATGTAACAAAACACTTACTCAACACACACAGTACACATGACGCTAGGTACCTAACTACAAAAATTTACCGTACCTACGTATAAAAAAAATAATTTTTGATGGTGGTAATTTTGAATAAGTACTTTAGTTTTGAATAGTGATTATGCTGCAAATTTTCGCTGTTTTGTTATAATTTTTAGCTATTTTGTTGATTAAAGTGATGTATTCTTTATTGACCCTTTATTATTTATTCATTATTTAAAGATGAATATTCGTCAAAAACTATTTTTCACACATAATAAAAAAACACTAAAATATTAACATTTTACCAATTTAGATTAAATAATGGTATTAATTAAAATTAAGTCGCATTTTAATGTTTTCTACAAGAGCTCTTGCAATTGACATAATTTCAGAATTCAAATTCAAAATTTTACCAGAAAAATAATTTTGTCGAAAATTCAAAGTATACCACTAATTTTGTTTTTCATCCTCTTTTCAAATGCGAAATCCATTTTAAAGAAAATTAATATACAAGGTGTTTTTTGGGTCGGAATATTTACACAATATTTTTTAAACCGGACCTGGATTTTTTATAATTGTAAATAAATTAATTGATTGGACACCTAAAAGAATATTCGCGTGTTAAATATAAAATCAATATACAGTGAGGTTGACAAGTTGTAAGCTGTATTTCAATTTTTTTCTACTTAGAGCTCTCGCAATTCATTTAATTTCCGAATTCAAATTCAAAATTTCACCAGAAAAATCATTTTGCCGAAAATTTAAATTATACCACTGAATTTAGTTTTTCATCCTCTTTTCAACTGAAAAATCCATTTTAAAAAAATTGAATGTACAGGGTGTTGTTTTGGGATCGGAAAATTTTTCCAATATTTTGTAATCCGGATCTGTATTTTTTACAATTGTAAATAAATTAATTTATTGTACACCTTAAATGATATTTGCGTGCCAAATATAAAATAAATATACAGTGTGGTTAAAAAGTTATGAACCAATTAAGAAAATGGCAAAATAGATAAAACACCCAGTATCTTTATTATTAATGGAGTAAAATCCATTAAGTATGGTATTTTTGAGATCGCCTAAGTGTCCTCTTTCTACAGTTAACGTATGTTACTTTCCCAATGAAACACCCTGTATATTATAAATAAAAAAGTAATTGTGTAAGGACATCTTCATGTGGAGGAACCACCCTGCGAACAGATCAGGTGAACAGTTCGCAAGATGGTTCCTCCACATGAAGATGTGCTTACACAATTCAGTGGTCGCTTGCCAAAAGCAGATATGTCCATTTTTGGTATTTTTCAGGTGAGCAAATTCAAATGTCCACGACGCACGGCCATAAAATTACAGTTTTAGCATATATGTATGTGAACGCATATAAATAGCTGTAGAAAGATTAAACTCAAAACCATATATGATATTTCTAAAACTGTGATTTTATGGACATCATGGACATTTGAATTTGCTCACCTGAAAAATATCGGAAATGGACATATCAGCTTTTGGCAAACGGCCACTCAATTAAGTTTTTATTTATAACTTTAACTATTAACTAACGTTAATTAGTCAAGGCGCCAAATAGAGGTCACCGTGTCCTTTTCAATTATGATGGACAAACTCAACGGTTTCTTATGGATTTTTGGCTACTTATTACGAATTTCGAGGGTTGATTGCCATCCGAGTGGTCAAAAAATTGTTATAAACAATTTAATTGTTTATAAATTGTTTATAAGGCTCTGGCTCATAAACTAAAAGAGATCAAAAATAATGTTTTAAATAAAATTTGTTCGTTTATAAAAAACAAAGGAAAAAACGTTTACTTAACTTAAATCCAATAACTAGAACTCAAGATATTGTAAAATTAGTGCACAATGAAAATTGCAAAATAAGTATTTTTTGAAGCTTTATCCATCGTAACTCGTCTTCTACGCATGCACTGCACATGAACACTAGAAGGTTTCATTTTAAAGCTTCATTAATAGGCTTCCAAACAGAGTTTGCTAAATTACTTGATCTTCATTTGTTTTAAAGTTATACCCATTTGAAGTAATAATTTTCTTAAAAAAATTGGACATTAATTTGTTTATAAGGGTTTCAAGCAAATTTAAGCTATAAAAATTTATACTTTAATTAACAATAATGATAGAACTCAAAAAGAACATTTTGAGCTTACGAAAATGTTTGTAAGTTTAGTTTTGGCCAAGATATCAATATTTAAATAGTGCGCTCTGAGGCGCAAGATTGGCTCACCGCGTAAAGATTCACGCGCTAACTTCTCGATGCAAATTATAATTTCTATGTATATGTACGTTATCTTCATTTTTCATTTTTGAAGATTCTACTAAAATTTTATCCTATAATTCTTATAATTAAATCATCATACTGTAACCTGGTATCACCTTTCATTCTATTTACTTTGTCTTCTATTTTTTGTACTAAATGAGAAAAAACATTAAAAACTAATATTTCAGAAATAGAACTAAAAAGTAAGTTGATATTATTTATAAATCCTATTTTTACAAACTTTTTGTTTCATGCATCTGAATCGAGATGTACAGGGAATCTCAGCTTTTTTGCATCTGCATAAGTTCTTAGAGCAGTTTGTATAGTTACATGGTGGTACTAAGTCTGTTCTTGTACGCAGTAAAACTAAAAT
The DNA here is from genome assembly GCF_917563875.1 of Diabrotica virgifera virgifera. Taxonomy (NCBI): domain Eukaryota; kingdom Metazoa; phylum Arthropoda; class Insecta; order Coleoptera; family Chrysomelidae; genus Diabrotica; species Diabrotica virgifera. Next base: position 94,037,759 of record NC_065446.1, on the reverse strand, counting down.
TTTTGGGGCTTCAGAGTCTAATTATCTATACGATATAGATATAATCTATATCATATAGATATCCAGTGGATAGTGGATAGTATCCATATAAAGTGGATCTAGTCCTTTTGCAGCATCATCAAGGCGCGTCAATTGTGTGTATGCCGCCACAACATAAATGCTCGTTTTATATGCAATGATGACAATGCAAAATAATTCGATCCATTTTTCTATGGATATCACATATTGGCTCATTTGCATGCGTAGAAGCCGAGTTACGATCGATAAAGCGTCGAAAAATACTTGACTGTGAGCCGATGTTGCGCCTCATAGCGCGCCATTAAAATAATATCTTGACCAAAAATAAACTTACGAACATTTTGGTTAAGCTCAAATTATTCCCTTTAAGTTCTTCTATCATTATTGTTAATTAAAGTATAAATATTTACAGCTCAAATTGACTTGAAAACCTTATAAACAAATTAATGTACAAGTTTTTTAAGAAAATTATATCTTCAAGCGGGTATCATTTTAAAACAAATGAAGATAAAGTAATTCAACTTTCTTTTTTTAGAAGCCTATTAATGAAGCTTTAAAATGAGACCTTATAAGACTCATTTGCATGCGTAGAAGCCGAGTTATGATCAACAAAGCTTCGAAAAATACTTACTTTGCAATTTGCAATTTGCATTGTGCACTAATTTTACAATATCTTGAGTTATAATTGTTGGATTTAAGTTTAGTAAACGTTTTTTTTTTCTTCGTTTTTTATTAACGAACAAATTTTATTTGAAACATTCTTTTTTATCTCTTTTAGTTTAAGAACCAGAGCCTTATGAACAATTTATAAACAATTAAATTGTTTATAACAACTTTTTATCCACTCGGATCGAAATCCATCTTCGAAATTCGTAATCAGCAGCCAAAAATCCATAAGAAACCGTTGAGTTTGTCCATCAGAATTGAAAAAGGCACGGTGACCCCTCTGGCGCCTAGACTAAATATAATATATGTAAAAATCGCTTAACAGCAAAACCAAAGAATGTTTGTGCAGTAATGTTTGTCTTTTAAACTAGTTGATTCTTCCTCCTTTCTGTTCTGGTCAGTTCTTGATGTTTGTGTTCCTGTACTTATATGCTGATGATGTCTCTTGTTGAGCCGAAATGCGTCCAGTTTTATTGATATTTTTAATAAAAAAACTTTGTGGTACTTCTTCGAGTTTTTTGTACTTTGAATATTTTTTTTGTTTAAAATTATCTCAGCTACATTTCTTGTTTGAAATATTTTTTCCACGGCGCGGCGTACAGATTCTTGGTAATTGATGTTTTTTGTTTTCCCCCGCTAGGAGGGGGTTTTTAGTGATATTCTCAGCAAATTTCATTCGTACGATTTTTAGAGATTCAGTTGCATTTTCATCTCTGACTTCTGGAGTACCAAAACAAATGATAAACAACAAAAATTCGAAAATTTACATAAAATTGAGTGCGACAATTAAAAATGATAAAAGGTGGTTCTATTATGAACTTTTAGTAATATACGAATACAAATAACTTTCACAAACATGTAAAGAAGATCTCAAATGATTATTATACATCAGTTGACCCTTAGAATATACAGCTAAGTTGTAAGATGAAGGTAAATCAGATTAGACTATCGGTCGAATCCGGCAACCAATACACAAACAATTATTGATGATCTGGATTTCTTGAATCTTAGGACGTAAGGTCCGTCCAAAGTCCATTTCGTTGTGTGCTTTGTAGTGACCCCTCATACCGTGTAAGCATTATGTAACTATTTGTTACAATTAATTATGGTCTGTCAGACAAGGTAGTTTCATCGGAAATCAGTAAAGCCCATCAAAGGTTCGTTTCACAGCCTTCAGCATACGATATAATTCAACAGATCCCTTGACCGTATTCGCATTCGTATTCTCTTCCCAGTTTGCCCTAAACTATGGATCTATTTTACTCCGAGCCAATGGTGGCCAATCTACACTGAACAAAAGTTAATCACGTCCAATATTATTGGACGGATATGTCAGAACTTCTAAAAAATGTGTTTCTTAGTTGCAAAATGTAAACTTAAAATTACTGCCTGACAACTTAGGCTAGGCTTAGTGTTGGAAAATTCTCGAGAATGAAAAATCGGAGAATATTCTCGGGAATATTCTCGAGAATATTCTCGATATGGAGAATTTTCTGAGAATGAACCCTATGACGCACTTAGGGATATTGTTGAAGATGAAATAGGGTATTAAAAATCATGAAATTATATACAAAATTATGAGACTAAACAACAGTGTTCTTTATATATAAACAAAATACAAAAACAACAGAGAACACAAAATTTATTTGATAAAAAAATGAAAGTTTCCTCTTAACAACAAATAATTCAAGTAATGGATATGGTAATTTAATCAGAAAAACATGAGACCTCAGTTTCAGTATCTATTTCATATCATTAGCTCATCCTGGTCATCTACATTCTGCATTTCAATGTACTGATGAGAAGTTGTGAGATTTTATTTTTCATGTGTCACCAGCTCAGTCATGGGTCACGTCTAAAGAGGCATTTAAACGGGCTAGTTTTTGAAGCAATATGTTGCCGAAAATATATATTTGGTATGTTTCTGGCAACATTACAGCCATCTAATGAAAATATCGCCGTTTGGCTGAGCCATGTGGTCGAAATCTTACTGGTATTTGAACACTATTGCAGTGCCTGATGCGTTGCCGATAAAGTCGAACTACTGTGGAAAATTTTTCATGTTGCTCTGTATTTCTTCTTTATTTCCTGTACTCTGTTGAAATTTAATTTGGATTTGTCAAAACTTACAAAGAAAAGATGAATACGTGGTCAAATGAAATCACAATAAGGTTTATTAATGCAGTACATCCAGAGTTGTGGAACTTAGCATACTTCTGGAACTATGAGACAAATGGAAGAGTAGTGCACCCTGAATAAATACATTAAACTAAAACTTTTAGTATACATATATAAATAACAATTGCTAATTTTGTTGAGATTGCTATTGCGTTTCTCATGTTTGATCTTTTTTCTCTATTCTTGGCTTATCATATTTATTAATAGTTCGAAATACCTATTTGACATTCTTGTAAGATTCTTAAACAAACATTTGTCTAAGCATTATTTCATTTCACATTTTCCATTTTTCATTTTTCTTTTTTATGTATCGTCTTAGCACGATTAAGGACGCAGCAACTGTCAAGAGAATATTCTCTTCTTACATCACTAGCTAGTCTACATGGATATTTTTACAACTTCTATTTCTTATAAACTATTTTAAATGGTAAATAAGCCACAATTTTACCAAAAAAATGAATTTATTAACGTTTCGACGCCCAAGTCGGGTGTCGTTGTCAAAATACAAAATAATACTTTATTTAATATTTTGACAACGACACCCGACTTGGGCGTCGAAACGTTAATACATTCATTTTTTTGGTAAAATTGTGGCTTATTTACCATTTAAAATAGTTCATTATAAAAATGCCACAAGGAAATAGCTTTAAAACAACATTCTATTTCTGATTCATTTCTTTTTAATGATACTAAATTTTAGGAGAATTCTGTCTTTCTTTCTCACTCTCTTCAGTCCTGAATTCCCGGAGGGATTGTCATCGTGGTGTCGTGTATTGTTCTTCTTCTTGTAGTACCTATTTGTTTCAGATGTTGGCGACCATGAGGACAATCTGTATTTAACACACTGCTGATATGAAAAGATTTGTGGTTCCTTCACGACACCTTCCTTCACATCCTGGAGGTGAGTTGAGGGGTAACTTTAAAATCTTAAATACGAACCCACATTTTTATTGCATATTCGGATTGCTTACGCCAAAATAAGTAACTGTTATTCGAGACATTTTTTCGAATTGTGGATAGATGTCATTATAACCAGAAAAAAACTATTTAACCTGATACCCTAAGTAAATTATAGAAACGGTCTATCTCGAGAAATACACTTCCAAATCCAAAACCAAGAATGACGTGCTTAATATTTTTCAAAAACCTATCGAATGACACCAAACACGACCCCTTCACTTCCATCCTGGTGGCGGGGTGAGGGTAAATCTAAAATCTTAAATAGAATCCCTCGTTTTTTATTGCAGATTTGAATATCTCATTTTGAGACCTTTTTTTAGATTTGTTGATAGATGGCACTAATAAATCGTAGTATTCCAATTACAGCGCCATCTTTTAAGAATTCTAAAAAAATGTCCCGAATAAATATTCCGTATTTTTCATGATGAATCCAAATCTGCAATAAAAAATGGGGCTCCTATTTAATATTTTAAAGTTCCATGGGATGGAGTCGGGTTGTCGTGTTTAGTGTTGTTCGATAGGTTTTTGAAAAATATTAAATACATTTGGTTTTTCATTTAGAAGTGTATTTCTCGAGATATCAGATCGTTTCTATAATTTACTTAGTGTATCAGGATAAATCGTATTTTCCGATTATAGCGCCATCTATCGACAATTCGAAAAAAAAAGTTACTTATTTTTATGTAAGGAATCCAAACCTGCAATAAAAAATAAGGATTCCTAATTAAGATTTTAGAGTTACCCCCTATCCCACTACCAGGGGGTGGAGTGGGGGGCCGTGTTTGGTATCATTCGATAGATTTTTGAAAAATATTGAAGACTTTTTTTGAGTTTTTCGGTCAGATGTTCATTTCGCGAAATATTCGACCGTCCCGCTACTTTTGTGACACCCTGTATATATTTTTCTACTCTCATAACCAGTAGAATCGCGAGATGATAAAGGTGGCACATGCGCAGTGACCAATGTCGAGTCAAATACATACGCTTTGACAGTTCTCAATATGTAAACAAACTAATTTAAAAATTAAATCTTTTTAAGAAAACGTCTGAAGACGATAGGGATATTAAAAATTTATCCTCAAATTTATTTTAATAATTGTAATATTGAAAATATAAATGTATCAACAAAATAATTAATTTAACCATATAATTACTTAATTTGTTTGCGTTACAAAATTAATAAATTTGAATATATTTTTTGTTGTGAATGATCATAAAAAACATTATGTATACAACTTGCATTTGCTTATCATTATGAAGCTCGTAATCTATACGAAACTCGGCGCTACGCGACTCGTTTTGTATCCGTCATACTCGCATCATAATGACCATCATTAATTGCTCGTTACATAATATACAATTTTGTTCTTATTTAGTATTTATTATCACTTCAACTTACTCTTCAACGTTTTGAAATTATCGTATATTTATTAGATTAAGTCATAACGTTGAACAAATGATTTTTCTTAGTGTACCCCACTATTCGAAAGTTCCGAGTTCCTCCTGGCCATTGCTGGTCAACTCCAAAACTCATCCCCATTCCCTAAGCCCTCCTCTCACCCCTAAACTGCAAACTTATCGCTCTGTTCTGAATAAACACACACTAATCTACAATGTTGCAATCTAGCTAGCTTAGCTGGCTCCAATATTAAATCTACCGGGTAATGTGCGGCCAGGGATACTGAAACTTAATAAATACATGTTACTCTCAAGTAACGGTTCCATACGTAATGTAACTTCTTGGTCAGAGGTGGATTAAATTTATCAATAAAGCTTGCCGTTTGGATTACTTTTAAAGAAAACACAGCTTCGATCAGATAGAACATAATATAACATTGTAACCTTTGAATACATTTATAAAAGCAAGTATATAAAATATTGCAATGGAATTCTGGAGTATCGTTGACAATACCAACCGAACACACCAACAGAATACACAAGAAATTAGCGATCTCAAGTAGGATACTATAGGTGAGCATAAGAATGGCGTAATACATAAGAAGCATAAAAGTTCACAAAGCTCACAAGTTTATACCCAAACCCAGCGAAACCGGACAGGAAAATCCTAATAGTATAGTATAGTTGATCCAAAAGATGGCATAACCCAGACATCCAAAGTGAAAGTTATCTTTCAACACCAAATTGTTCTATATGGTCCACACAATCTCCACAAAAAAGTCACACCATTTTGAGCGTCGGGTTTGGGGGGGAGAGGGGGGAGAAATCGGTAAATTCGTAGTTTTGTAAGTTTTCGCCAATATTTCTAAAACTATGCGGTTTAGCATGAACAACTCTCTACACAAAACTGTTCTACATTAAATTTGAAATAAAAAAGGTCCTATGCATAATCCTCCTAAAATGAATGGTTCCAAAGTTACGGAGGTAGTATAGTATAACTGGTCCAAAAAAAGGCCTAACCAAAACACCCAAAGTAAAAGTTTTCCTCCAACACCAAAATGTTCTATATGGTCCACATATTGTTCAGTAAAAAGTTACACCATTTTAAGAGTCTGGTTTGGGAGGGAGATGGGAGAGAAACCGGCAAATTAGTAGTTTTTTTACGTTTTTCGTCAATATTTCTAAAACTATGCTTTATCGTAAACAATATTATATACAAAACTGTTCTACATGAAATTCAAAACAAAATATGTTCTATACATAACTGTTATAAAATCAACGGTTCCAGAGTTACAGAGGGTGAAAAGTCGAAGTTTTCGATACTTTTTATATTTTTTGGGCAATATTTATGTTATAACTATATAGTCCAGAAAGCCACTGCGCATCCGCTAGGAAAAATATTCTAATTCGGATTTTTTGCACAATATTACTCAAAAAGGACTCCTTTTAACAAATTTGCATGTTGCCAGGACCAAAAGGTGGTCAAAAATTTTTTAAACGTTTTTTTTTGTTTTTTCCTAAAATTATTTTTTTTGCATGGAAAAAAGTTTTTTTTAGGTTTTTTGGATCATTCCAAACAGAAAAGGTCTTTAGTGACTTTTCTCTAAAAATGATAGTTTTTGACATATAAGCGATTAAAAATTGAAAAATTGCGAAATCGGCCATTTTTAACCCTCAAAAACTATGTGAAAAACTGAAAATTTGAATGTTGCCAAGGTAGGTAGATATTCTTTAAACATCGATTGATGAAATCCCGAAGAGTTTTCTGCAACACATTATTCAAAACTCCTTTGTTTTTTAATTGCTAATCAAGCGTGCGCGACACTATTTTCCACCGACAGTATGGTGCAAATGAAAGGAATAAATTCGTTATTTCGTAAACCGGCGACTTTAAGGAAAAGTCCCGAAACAGGTCGATTTTTATTTTTATGTTATGATATTGTGGCATATATGGTATACTAGTGACGTCATCCGTCTGGGCGTGATGACGTAATCGATGATTTTTTTAAATGAGAATAGGGGTTGTGTGGTAGCTCATTTGAAAGGTTCTTCAATTCTCTATTCAGTAATGTAAACATTTATATAATTATTTATACAGGGTGTCCTTCTACTTCTTTTTTTGTCAAATAATTTAATTTAATAAAAATTTTTGGACACCCTGTATAAATAAGTATACAAATGTTTATATTACTTGAAGAACCTTTCAAATGAGCTAGCACACGACCCCTATTCTCATTTAAAAAATCATCGATTACGTCATCACGTCCAGATGGATGAGGTCACTAGTATAACATATATGCCACAATATCATAACTTAAAAATAAAAATCGACCTGTTTCGTGATTTTTCCTTAAAGTCGCCGGTTTACGAAATAACGAATTTATTCCTTTCATTTGCACCATACTGTCGTCGGTGGAAAATAGTGTCGCGCACGCTTGATTAGCAATTAAAAAACAAAGAAGTTTTTAATATTGCGTTGCAAAAAACTCTTCGGGATTTCATCAATCGATGTTTAAAGAATATCTACCTACCTTGGCAATATTCAAATTTTCAGTTTTTCACATAGTTTTTGAGGGTTAAAAATGGCCGATTTCGCAATTTTTCAATTTTTAATCGCTTATATGTCAAAAACTATCATTTTTTTTTATCAAAGTCACTAAAGACCTTTTCTGTTTGGAATGATCCAAAAAACCTAAAAAAACTTTTTTCCATGCAAAAAAAATAATTTTAGGAAAAAAACAAAAAAAAACGTTTAAAAAATTTTTGACCACCTTTTTGTCCTGGCAACATGCAAATTTGTTAAAAGGAGTCCTTTTTGAGTAAGATTGTGCAAAAAATCCGAATTAGAATATTTTTCCTAGCGGATGCGCAGTGGCTTTCTGGACTAATACCAAAAACCCAGACATCCAAAGTGAAAGTTATCCTCCAACACCAAATTGTTCTATATGGTCCACATAATGTTCAGAAAAAAGTCACACCATTTTGAGCGTCGGGTTTGGGGGGGAGAGGGGAGAGAAATCGGTAGATATAAAAAGTATCAAAAACCTCCACTTTTCACCTTCCGTAACTCTGGAACCGTTGATTTTATAACAATTATGTATAAAACCTTTTTTGTTTTAAATTTTATATAGAATATTTTTCTATACAACATTTCTTACGCTAAAGCATAGTTTTAGAAATATTGACGGAAAACTTTAAAAAACTACTAATTTACCGACTTCTCCTCCATCTCCCCCCCCAAACCGGACCCTCAAAATGGTGTAACTTTTTACTGAACAATATGTGGACTATATAGAACAATTTGGTGTTGAAGGAAAACTTTTACTTCGGATGTCTGGGTTAGGCCTTTTTTTGGACCAATTATACTATACTACCTCCGTAACTTTGGAACCGTTCATTTTAGAAGGGTTATGCATAGGGCCTTTTTTATTTCAAATTTAATGTAGAACAATTTTGTGTAGAAGGCTGTTCATGCTAAACCGCTTAGTTTTAGAAATATTGACGAAAAACGTAAAAAACTACGAATTTGCAGATTTCTCCCCCCTCTCCCCCCAAAACCCGACGCTCAAAATGGTGTGACTTTTTTCTGAACAATATGTGGACTATATAGAACAATTTGGTGTTGGAGGATAACTTTCACTTTGGATGTCTGGGTTTGGGTCTAACTATACCATACTATAAGGCCGATAAATTTGATGCCATTTATACTAAAGACACTAGAAAAACTGCCCGATAAGCACAGTCGGGATGGTGTATTGGTTGAAAGTTCGATACATCAGGGACAGTATGCGTATAAATCAGCATCAGCATTCTTTACAGAAACGGCACTGCGTCATCTGGAACGGAGGATGGAGTACGTTCTGGAAAACAAAGAGGTGATTCTGAGTGCTACTGAATAGACGAAACAAGGTAGAGATGGATAGACTGCATGTTAAGGAGTCGTGTGATCACGCAACACTACTTGGGGATACAGTGTCAACAAAGGTAGCCAGAGGCTGTAGACAGGGGAGTCGTATCTCCCCTCTTTTGAAAACTGGTGATGGATGATGGGCTGATGGTGGTGGTGGGTTTTGTAAATTCTACCTTTCATTTCTTTTTTGATTTTTTTATATGTATCCACATACATCAACTGGCGAATTTCGACGTAGCAGTCAGATTTATATACTTAGGTTTCTTGATAACCAGCAATGGCGATAGTTGAACAACACCTAAGTTAATTAAATTATTGAAAGAAAACAATAACAAGGAATACTAGACTCAGACTTATTTTTCTCATTGTTACATACTCTATATATACAGTAACCGCCACGCTACTTGACATACGGGTACATTGAGCTAATACAGTCCTGGACCCTTCACTTGTTGCACTGTTTACTTTGATGTCTAGTGACGTTTAGAACGTCAGAAAGTGTATAGAAACCAATATAAACATAGAAAGTTGACAGTTTATAGTACAGTTGTATTTGAAGTTTATAGTTGTCATTGTGTTAAAGTTGCAAAAGTTATAGGTATTGTAATATTGTTGGTATTTGAATAAAGTTTTTTTAAGGCAGAGTAACAATACTATTAATTCATTTATTTTTTGTATGGAAAAACAATTATTTTGAACAGTTTCATGACAGTCACATGACATGACAGACATGAAAGTCGCAGGTGAGAACAGGTTGGATTAGCCCAAGCCTAGCAATTAGGTACCCGTGGGTCTACTAGCGTTGCGCTTACTGTGTACACGGTTGAAACATGGACTCTAAAATATGACCGAAGCCGATAGGCGATAGAAATAAGATCGCAGCTTTCGAAATGTGATTCTACAGAAGAATTCTACGAGTATCCTGGACACAACGCAGAACCAACCAACCAACCAAGCAAACCTAAAAATCCTTCGACCATATAGCCAGAAGAACGAGGACTATTGAACTAGTGGTCGTAGAAAGAAAGGTAGAAGGCCAAAGACAAAAGAGGAAGATCTCCAACCAGATAGGCAGACCAAATGGAGATCCAGGGCCGGCCCTAGGGTTTGCGGCGCCCTAGGCGAAAACAAATTTTGCGCCCTCATTACAGTTGAAAAAGTTCAACTAGCACTTTACCGGGACACGGTATTTCAACTCTGTGTTATGTTAATAATTTAATTTAATTTAATAAACCTTTGATTAATGACTGGGATATATAAATAAAATAACTGCTATTTTACATAACACAAACTTTAATTTCATAAAAAGCAAATGTAATTACATAAGACGTACTTTAACCAAAGGCATATGGGTTTAATGGGTCAAAGTTGAATTCTGTACATATAATTTTCATCATAAAAAACGGAGACTCAAAGTTAGTCTACAAATCTTTTATAACACTGTCTTAAACAATACACTGACTAACATATTGCAATATTGTTTGCTATTGGATTACTGTTCTATTAACTTCGGACTGAAAGTCACTTTTAAATACAGATTAGAAATTAACAGTATTTCTTGGCTAAAAACTAAAGTCCTAAGGGCACTTTTCTTGCTTTCTGCTTAGCAAATTCTTGAATGAGAACTTTTAAGTCTACTTGTCTTGCTCTCTCACTTTCAATAGATATTGTCGCCAGACCTACAAGTCTCTCCTGGCACATTGTACTGCGGAGATAGGTTTTAATTAATTTAAGTTTGGAAAAACTCCGTTCTGCACTAGCTTACTAGCTACAGAAAGTGGCATCGTAAGCAAAATACGAAGTGCTACACATATGTTAGGAAATCCATTCTCAAGGTTGTGTTGGTAAATGTAGTTTAGGACTTCTTCAGGGCTTGATATAGAGTCGATGAGATGATGAGAAATTGCTTTCAATTCAGAACACAGTCCTACAGCATCAATATCAGATTCAATTAAACGTCCATCTTTTTGAATTCCTAATGATTTTTCTAAGTTGTTGCACATCGACTTAACCTCAGATGTAGTCTTGTTTTTAAGATCAGTAATGTTGTATAAAAATCCAAAGACACCAGATACTGTATTTAACTGGGAAAATCTTTCTTTTACCGCATTAGCAGCCGTGTCTAAAAGAGCAAAATAAAATTGAATCTTGAAACTTTCTGACGGGTCACTGGCAACATTTGCTGATTCATCTGTTGATTCATAATCAAACATTTTCTTCTTTTTTCTTATTCGGACCTTCTCCCTCTCAAAAATTGGTTCTATTCCAACTTCTTCTGCTACTTCCTTAGCATCAACCAGAACTCTCTGAAACTGTACATCACTTCTGGCTGTAACCAAAAACTCTTCGGTTTTTTTCAGGTGACTAACTGCTTTCTGGAGACTCAAATCCTTTTCTTGTAGTATCTTACTGGTTAGGTTTACCTGAAATAAAATATTGTGCCATGTAACAAGGGCAACAATAAACTTGAAGTCTGAGAGGTGTTTAAGTAATCCAAGTGCTTCTACCTTCGCAATACTGCCACTTGATCCTTTTAGAGAAGTGTCCTCAGAAATCTCCTCCAAAGCATCACACACATGAGACAAGTGGTACCGCAGAGGCGTTAGTGCATCAATTCGACTGGACCATCTTGTATCACTTAAGGGTTTTAATGTCAAAGCTGGAACATGACGGCGCAAAACATCCCATCGTCGAGTTGATGCCGAAAAAAACACATATGTTCGTTGAACCACATCGAAAAAAGTAGTAACCTCTACACAGCACGAAGCTGCATCGTTCACAACAAGGTTCAAAGTGTGTGAGCAGCATGGAACATAAAATGCACGTGGGTTGACATCTAAAATTCTCTTTTGAACTCCACTTTCTTTTCCTCTCATGTTGCTTCCGTTGTCATAACCTTGCCCACGAATATTCTCTACAGGCAAAGAAATCTCTTTTAACTTTTCTAAAACTACTTCCGTCATATACTCACCACTGGTACTTTCAGTGAGAGGCACAAATCCCAAAAAGTGTTCTTTTACAAGTACTTGATGATAACTAGATACTTCTGTTGAGGATGCCAGAGATGACTTTGGTAGTTCAACAAATCGAATAATAATTGTCATTTGCTCTACGTGACTAACATCTGGTGTGCAGTCTAAAATAATAGAAAAATATTTAGCCGTATGTACTGAGGACAATATATCTGCATTTATTGCATTAGCTAAAGTTTGAATCATCTCATTTTGTATATTTTTCCCTAAGTAATGAGTGTGCCTGTTGACATCACTTTTGATTTTTCTTAGATGCTCATTCATTATTGGGTCAAACATGGCCAAATATTCAATAAATTTTAAAAAATTTCCGTTGTCATTAACATCTAATTTTTCTGTCGTGCCGCGAAATGACAAGTTTTGGGACCCAAGAGTTTTGACGAGAGCAAACAGCCGTTCTAGAATTTTCTGCCAGTAAATTTCCTCTTGTTTTATTTTTTGTTCATAAACATTGTCAACAGTTAAATTTTTTTTAAGTGCTTTTTTCAGTGTTTTCCATTTTTCAAAGTTTTGAAGGTGATCATTTGATGTTTCGTGCGTTTCAAGGAGGGCCGACATATTGTGCCAGTCATTACAACCACTTTTGCCTAATGAAGAAGAGACATTTATGCCGCCAAACACCTTACAACAAAAACAGAAAACTTTGTCGGTAGATTTTGAGTATTGAAGATAGTCTCGGTACACATATTCACCATTTGGAAGCCTCCTTCTATAATGAAAGTCAGAAAATTTTCTGTTATTCACACCCTTCGGAAATTTTCCTTTTACTTGGTCAGGTCCATGCTCTACTAAAATGGTTCGTAAAGTTTGGCGATTAATATTTAGAGTGTCCCAAGACGCTGGATCAGCATAATCAAGCGTAACTTTGGGTGAGATTGAATTTTCCGGCAGTAATTCCACTGCATTATCTGTAACGTCAACGTCCATTTCAACGAAATTATTTTGAAATTCTTGCAGTTGACGTTCGTTGTTTTCTGCAGAAGTAGATGGCGGTTCAATAGCTGTTATCCTCCTAGGACATTCTTGAGGTTGGATCTGGATGATTCCCCCAGAAGTAGAAGGTGATTCAGTATCTGTTTTCTCTGTAGCATATTCTTGAGGTAGGAGCTGGTTGGTTTTTCCAGAGGTGGAAGGTGATTCATTATAACTTTCCTCCCTAAGAGTTGTGTCATTTGGTTTAATTAAATATTTTTCAAAAGACCCTTTAGCTTTTTTTGCTGACTCCTCTCTTTCCTGTCTTCTTTTCTTAAACCAAGAGCCCGAGTGTTTTCCTGACATCATATCTGGAAAGAAAACAATGATTGGATTAAGCTAACTTCATTTTGAAAAAATGAAAAAATTTTGAATGTCTTTACTCAAGATATGAAATTAGGATTACACCCCCAAGAAGCAAGGACTTCTCTTAAATAAAATTACATTAATAGCCTATTATTTTAATATTATTTATAAATACATTTAAAGTAGGCCTAATTTTGAAATCAATTTGATAGAAATTAGAAGTTAAAAAATTTTACAAAAAAATCCAATGGTCATTCTTGCTTAAAAAGTCAAGTTATACTGTTTTCAACAAAAAATAATTTGTTTTGATAAATATTTGGAAGCAAAATTAGAAATGTCCAGGTGGATTTCAAAACTAATAATTCATTCAACATTCATATTGTGTAATATTAAATAAATTAAACAACCACTCAGTTCGCCCAAATCCCAGAACAGCAGCCAGCATGACCAGCACTCAGCAGCCAGTTCCTAATCAATCACATCGGCATCGTAGGCGAAACAGAGGCAAGTGTTCACAAGGGGTTTTCTTTAAGTTATGATAATTAAACAATCTCAATTTTGATTTGATTTAGGCCTATATACAACAACAATATGACAATGGCCTATATGATATGATGACTGAAAAAAATTATAAATATGAAGAGTATAAGCTACTTACTTGTTAATTCAAACTTCCTTTTGCAGTTTTGTTATCGTAAATTAACAACTACTACTACTGTCAATCAATGCACAAACAAAGTCAACAACACTGCACTACTACACTAAACTGAAAAGTGAAAATGCATAACACGCAGCGCCCTAATGACAGACTAGTACTCTTATTCTGTTCACGCTATGACTGCTGGCTTGACTGAAGTGAAGAGTGTGGGGTTGCCGCGACCACTGCGCCACTAAGTAGGCTTACGCTCAGCGAGGTTGCCAAAACGAGTAATTAATGTTAACGTTAAGTTATAGTTTTGCGTTTTCTTATTTTATAAGACAACTAAAATAAAATATCCTTCACCTTTCATTACCCAGTGATTTTTCTGTCTCTGCGAGTTACACAACTACTACATGAGAAAGTACTACGTCCCTAATTTTGCGCCCTAGGCGGATTTTGCGCCCTAGGCGGCCGCCTAGTTCGCCTATATGGACGGGCCGGCCCTGTGGAGATCAATAGTAGTAATATCCCTACATGAAGCCGTCCATCTGGCACAGGATCACAGTCCATGGAGCAATATTTAGAGTGTCAGTACGTCCTGAAAGGCGCAGCGAATAAGCTGTAGGATAAGCATCTAGAGAAAAGTAGTTAGGAAAAATGATGCAAAAATGTTTTGGAAAATCGGTCCGCAATTACTTACTTATTCCTCTTCACTCCATGCGGAGCATAAGGCGTCAACTGTCTGCCTCCATTCGGTCCTGTCCTTTGCACTAATCTTTATTTCTAATTAAGTATTTTCTATGGGAAATAAGCCACAATTTTACTAAAAAATGAATTTATATATTTATATATAAAAATATTGGCGATATCATTTTAAAGTCTTCTACTTTAAAATGTATAATATACGTCTGAATGTCCAATATAAATGAGTCAGATTAAATAAATTATTAGAAGAATTTTTTTACTTAGCAACAACATTTTTATTTATTTTAATAGTATTTTGTATTTTGACAACGAAACCCGATTTGGGCTTCGAAACGTTAATAAATTCATTTTTTAGTAAAATTGTGGCTTATTTCCCATAGAAAATACTTAATTATAAAAATGCCACAAGGAAATAGCTTCAGAATCTTTATTTCTGTCCAGGTTTTTCCAATAGCATTAACTTCTTTGTCCACACTTCTTTTCCACGTTTCTACGGGTCTACCTGGTCTTCTCTTGCCATGTGTTGTTTATTCTAGGGGTCTCTCTATGTCTGTATCAGGTCTCTATAGTGTGTGCCCCGTCCAACTTACATTTGAATATTGTCTTAGATATAGGTTTCTGGTTAGTTCTTGTCCATAACTCTTGGTTTGATATGCGGTTTGGCCCGTAAATGTTAAGAATCTTCCTTAGGCATTTATTTATAAACACTTGCATCTGTCTGATATATTTTCTTGACACTTTCCAAGTTTCTGCTCCGTATAATAACACAGTCTTCACGTTGCTGTTGAATAATCTTATCTTGGTTTTACTTGTCATCTGACCTGAAGACCACATTTTCCTTAGCATATTGAATGCGTTTTGAGTAGAGTTGCACAAGTTTGACTTGAATGTTTGAACTTGACTTGAGTTTGACTTAATTTCAAGTCAAACTCAAGTCAATCCTTCTGAAAAATAATTCAAGTCAAGTCAAACTGGTCAATCGTACAGGGTTGAAAATTCAAACTGTTTGTCAAACTAGTTTGAAAGAGTTTGAAAAATAATTTATTTAGTAGATATAGTTTTTTGTCGAGATTGACATGTTAGTTGCTAATTAAGATAAGAAAATTAATATTAAAATGAGTGCCACTTAAAAGTATCTTCATACAGGAAGCGATTATAATCAAATAGGGTAAATTTTTTGAAAATGATTCCTGTATGTATGCTTAGAATTGCTTGCTGGTAAGTTTCGTTTTATCAATATAACTTTTTTATATTAGAGTGTCACTAGATTAAAACAAAGAATTCGTTGGAAAGTTTTTTTTATCATACCAAGTGTAATTTTATCTACTTTGGAAGCTTTAAAGTATTACGTAACGCAAGTTGGGGGAGGGTAACGCAAGTTAGTAAATGGACTAATTAAACATCTAAGATCTAACAACATCACGAGAAAAGCCAAATGCAAAATATACAAAACCCTGATAAAACCGGTTCTTATATATGGATCAGAGACATGGACACTGTCGAAAAGCGATTATAAGGGGGTGAAAGAAAATGACCTATGGCGCAGAAGATATAATTTTGAACTATACGCAACATACAACGAACCCGAGGTCATAACATCCTTAAAGATCGGACGTCTGCGCTGGATGGGCCATGTTAAACGGATGTTGGAGACCGAAACACCAAAACACATAATGAGGCAAACACCAGTAGGGAGAAAGTCAAAGGGAAGAACCAAACTTAGATACATGGAACAAGACCTGAAAACACTTGAGATTACCAATTGGAAGAACAAAGCAAGGAACAGAACAGAATGGCGGAAAATCCTAGAACAAGCCAGGACCCAAAAAGGGTTGTCGAGCTGCGAACAGCGCGTTACATAACATTGTTTTTAACTTAAATAAAAAAAACTACGGAATCACAATCTCCCAACTTTTCAACTTTCGTTTATATTTTACATAGAACCCCTGGATTGTATTATATTGCCCCCTCACGCTCCGCTCATGTTACAATAGGACAATGGTATTCAAGTGAAAAAATCTTAAAATTTGTCTAAAAAGATCAAGCACAGTAACACATGTTGGCAATAAATAGCTGGACCGTTCTTCACAACAAAAGATGAAAAGTACAGATGGGATAAAGAGGTTGTAAAATTTTGTTACTATGATACTTGAACGACCCCTTTCACAAAAACTTATGAAGGAACAACAAAATATTATATTTTTGATAGACTAGGTTTAATGATTTTTTTGCGACTTTGCAATGTCTTCTTAAAGAATTAGTTCACTTATTGTCATTTTATAACACTGTTCTTTATTTTTACATAATACAAGTATGTACTTTTCAATTTTCATTGTTTTGAAATCACCTGCCGCAATATCAAATAAATCAGTATATTTATTTTTCTTAATTAACTCTACTTCAACTACAGATTTTTTCTCTTAATTTTTGCAGTGGAAGAGAAGAGATACCTTCAAAATCAGACTCAATTTGATCTGGTACTTGTTCTGAGCCGAAAAATATTCAGGTTCAGATATTATTAAAAGTAAGAACAAAAAAAGGATACCAAATGGGAGAAAAACAACTTAAAATAATCTGCTATGCAGACGACGCAATACTAATCTCTCAAAGTGAAGATGATTTACAACATATGCTGCACGAATTTAATATAACCGCTAGAAAATTTAACATGTTAATTTCCCCAAAAAAGACTAAATGCATGGTTATAACAGCAGATCTAATAAGGTGTAAATTAGAGCTGGAGGGTCAAATAATAGAACAAGTCATGGGGTTTAAATATCTAGGCATCACACTATACAGCTACGGAAAGCTCGAAACAAAAGTGGAAGATCAGGCGAATAAAGCAAACAGAGCCGCAGGTTGCCTGAATGAAACAATATGGAGAAATAAAAACACCGGAAAAGAAGTGAAAGACAGAATTTACAAAACAGTCATCAGACCAATAATGACATACGCGGCAGAAACACGACCTGATACAGAAAGGACAACTTACTGGAGGCACGTTGAAAAACAGACAGAGTATTGTCTATATAAAAAGAAGAAGAAGAGAAGATATTATTTCACAAAGCACACACTTCAAAACAAACGTAATAAAAAAGCCAAGCACATACTTCTTAAAATGAACTACAAACTAATTTGAGGAGTAGCAGAGTACAGATTCAGGCCTATCCAAATAAGTCAAAACAAAAGTCAGTAGGTACCCTCTCAATTAGAAATGGAAATAAACACGTTGCGCAATATGATATTCAAACTACAAACTGTTTGAAGAAGTTTGATTTCAAGTCAAACCTAAAGATATCGAAATCAAGTCAAGTCAAACTTTTTTACAAAAAAAGTTTGGTTTTCAAGTCAAGTCAGGTTTGTTGAATAAAATCAAACTAGTTTGACTTGATACATCTCTAGTTTTGAGCTATTCCTATTCTCCGTTTTACGTCTTCCTCCGTCCCTCCTTTGTTGTTCAAAATACTGCCCAAGTAGTTAAATTTCTCTACCGTTTCTAATTCCGTGCCTCCCAGTGATAGTCCCATTTCTCTTGGTGTATTTATTTTTATTATCTTAGTTTTTCTGACGTTTATGTTAGGTCCGACCTTCTTCCCTGCCTCTGCTACTTTTTCAATTTTGCGTTGAATGTGTTGTCTTTTTTCTGTTAAAAGCCATATGTCATCAGCAAATTCCAAGTCCTTAAGTTGGTTAAAAACTTTCCATCTTATTCCAGTCTTATTACTAGTAGCCTTAGACATGATCCAGTCGATTACTATCAGGAATAAGGTCGGAGAGAGCACAAGCACACAGCCTTGCCTTACTCCTGTACCAATATCTATTTGTTCTGTTAACTTACCTTCGTGGACTATGCGTGCTGTGGACCCTTCGTAGAACAGTTTTATATATATATATATATATATATATCCGGGGTGTCATATCGGCTGACGCCGCATCCCCACACCTAACCGCCATCTATTTCTATCCTGGGCATCTTCCTCTTCCAAATCTCGGTGTTCCATGGCCTTCCTTATCGTGTCATTCCAGGATAGTCTTGGTCTTCCCCTTTTCTTCCTACCTGGGGGTTTCCATTTCAGGAGTTTCTTTGGCCATCGTTGGTCGTCCATTCTAAGTAAGTGACCGAACCATTTTAGGCTTCTTCTCTCGAGCCTGTCTACCGTTGTATCGTGTGCCTGCATCCTTCTTCTTATTTCTTCGTTACGTATTCTGTCCAATCGGGAGATTCCAGCGCTTCTACGTATGTAGTCCATTTCCACAGCATTGATCCTTCTTCTGGACTCTGCTGTTAATGTCCAGACTTCGCTTCCATACATGAGTACCGATTCCACAAATGTCTTCCCTATTCTTAATTTTGTAGTTCTGGATATATTTTTATCCCACCACACGGAATTCAAGCAACCTACTACCTTCCTACTTTGTTCAACTCGCCTTTGAATTTCTTTGTTGCCTAGGCCTTCTCTGTTTATTACAGCTCCCAGATATTTGAATTCTTCAACCTGTTTAATTGATGTGTTCTCTGTAATTAGGATTTCAAAGTGGGCGTCAGAATTCACGACTAGATATTCTGTTTTTTCTATATTTATATTTAATCCCCATTTTTTGTAGGTTGAATACAGGCGGGTTAACATGAATTCCATGTCATACGAATCTTGTGCCAGTACTGCTTGATCGTCAGCAAAGTGGATGTTAAACAGGCAGTCATCTCTGATCATGATTCCCATTAGTCCACAACTTCTTTTCCATTCTTTTAAAGCGACTTCCAAGAACAGTTTTATAATTCTGATATACTTGGGAGGCATTCCGTATTTCTCTAACAATTTCCATAAGGCTTTGCAATCTACACGATCAAACGCTTTCTCGAAGTCTATAAAGTTCACATATAGCTTATTCTGCCGGTCCGCAATAGTATCAATATATTACTGATTACGATTTTCTTTAAACAGTTTTTTTGTTTGGATTTTATCAAAAATTTTGATATGTATGAAAATGTCAATTTATTGTAAGAATATCAGGAATTGTAAAGTCACCCCATATCACGTCAAGTTTTGAAATTGAAACTTTCAACATCTGTTTATACAACGTATTCAATATTGATTGAGGTGTCTATTAGCGAAGTTCATATTATACCCAAGTTTCCAACTTTACTATAGCATGGTCAGAAATTGTACAGCTTCTACAAAGTGTTTAATTATTAGTGTATAATTACGTAAATCTTTAAAGTATTTAAAAGGAAGACAAAAGAACACGTAACGTTTCTTTGTTGTGTCTTTCCATTACTTCTAAGAAATTATGGATTCGTCATGTAGCTTTATTTTTATTATTAGTTCAGTATACAGCATGATGAAAAAGTATGGAATAAAATTATTATTTCAGAAACAGATTTCTAGTGACTTACTTAACCAGGTAATCCCAGAATAATTGAAGCTGTCAGAGCAACAGTGACCTAAGCTCAAAAACGAAGTATTGAGATCTACATGCAATCTTTACATTCGTATTTCCATTATGTTTATGGGATGGCTACAAATTATGTAGCGCCATGGAGCCAAATATAGAGGTAGGTTGTATAGGCCCCTGTTAATGTAAAGATTTAATGTTGCTGCTTTTATTGATATATTAATCTAATAGCACATAAAGTTTTTAATCTAATAGCACATAAAACAACACCAAAAAATGTTGTTCCACATCCTACCAGATTGAAAACAATGGGAACCTTATCTGTTAACACCTCCGGGGCTTCTACACTTTGCAAGCCATAACGGATGCTGAGACTAAGGAAGATGAGGGAATTTTACAACTTATAATTCACGTCCCATCTGCTCAGCGTGGTAAAGTTCCAAAGAGAATGGTTCCCTTCGTACTCCAATTAGAGTAAACATGTAAATCAAAAATGAATAACCATTTTCAATTTCGTTGCAACACGAAACTACAGCCGCATCATTATTCCAGTTCAATCAGAGAGTGCAGCAAGCACCTCCACCGGTTTCGAAACTTATTAGTCTCTCATCAGGAGGCACATATGCTGCTCTCTCTGACCCAACTAGGACAAACCTCGGCGTGCAGTCACGGATTGCAACGAACAAAACGGCAGAGATGCCGAAGGGAACCATTCTCGTTGGAACTTTACCGCGCTGAGCAGATGGGACGTGAATTATAAATTGTAAAATTCCCTCATCTTCCTTAGTCTCAACATCCGTTATGGCTTGCAAATTGTAGAAGTCTCGGAGGTGTTACCAGAGAAGGTTCCCATTGTTTTCAGTCCGGTAGGATGTGAAACAACATTTTTTGGTGTTGTTTTGTGCGCTATTAGATTCAGAGCCGGATTTAAGGCAGTGGGGGCCCCTGGGCAGAATTGGTGTGGGGCCCTACCTCCTACCATTAAATAAATTGTTGTTATGACTGTGGTATGGTTAAAGTCCGGGTACTGTTCGAGAGTTTTTAACTGAAAATTCCTTGATTATGTAGAGCATGTCTAGTTGCTTTAAGGCATTGTGTTCAATGCTCATTATAAAGAGATGGTTCAAACGCTCTTGGCCTATCATAGACCGAAGTCGATTTTTAATTAAATTAAATTTTTAGAATGATCTCTCTCCACTGCAGTTAGTTACCATCAGAACTAAATATAAACGAAGTGTCACTACAACGTTTGGAACCACATCATTCACATTTTTCTCTTTTAACCGTCGGCACATTTGAAGTTCTTTACTTATATTTGATGAGCCGATTTCCTCTTTAAATGAATTGAAACATTGTACAAATTGTACTAGTTCGACACCTAGTTTTTTATCTAAATCATTGCTATAATTATCGGTAAGCTTCAGTGAGTGAGCTTCAATTTCATTGGGAGTTAAATTTTCCAAATAATGTAAAAATCCAAAATTGGAATGAATGGATTCATATGCCGAAAGCCTATGAATTGAAGAGGAAATGAAGTGATCTATAATAGCTATAAAATTTTGAGTCCTAAATTTCTCTGATGTTGTCATTTTAGTCTCTGAAACATTCCTTAAAAGATTATAAATTTTTTAATTGATTTAAGTGCCGCCACTCCTGAATTAAGGTCAATATTTGGATCTTGGAGAATACGACTTGTGCTGTTTGTCCTCTCTAAGATTTCATTCCAAAATATTGCAAATATCCCTGTTTTCAGTAAACACACTCGATTATACAAACCATTTGTATCGCTACGAGTTTCAAATTGTTGCTCATCGTCTTTTGAAATTTTGGATAATACTCCTTTAATCTGATTATAGCCTTTAACTAGTTCTTTTGCGGCATCACTTCTAGACGACCATCTAGTAGTATTTACTCTTTTTTAGAAATAATAATATTTCTGCCATGGTCGGCGTTGCTCTCGCTTAAAGACGTTTTTAACCATTGGATTAACAATTTGTATCTATATGTAGAGAAAGTGAAAAATACATAGGGTTCATACAGTCCTTCCAAGAAATCAAAGAATTCTATGGCAGCAAGACAACACTTAGCTGCAGCTTTAGCAACTAAATTTAGAGAGTGGGCGACACATGGAATCTGCAACGCCAAGATATTGTGTTATCTAAATTTTAGCTGAACACCATTGTATTTTCCACTCATAACTGACGCATTGTCGTAGGGCTGTCCCCTGCAGCTTTTCAAATCGATATCATCTTCTTGCAAGAATGTCTTAAATATATCTTCTGCTTTATGACCACAATTTGCCAAAAATACATTTTTAATAGGAGAGAAACCTTCCATTTAACGAAATATTACAGTTCATTGATTGACAAAAATTATTCTATGTGAATAATGTGCTGATTTTTTTAAGTTTGGGGCTTTGTGGGGGCCCCAAAATGTGGGGGTCCCGGGCAGCTGCCCAGCCTGCCCCCCTTAAATCCGGCCCTGATTAGATTGAAAACTTTTTAGATTTAGATTGAAGTCTTTTGCTAACAGTTACCGCTAGGGCATCCCTGCCGTTTCGTTCGTTGCAATCCGTGACTGCACGCCGGGGTTTGTCCTAGTTCGGTCAGAGAGAGCAGCATACGTGCCTCCTGATGAGAGACTAACAAGTTTCGAAACCGATGGAGGTGCTTGCTGCACTCTCTGATTGAACTGGAATAATGATGCGGCTGTAGTTTCGTATTGCAACGAAATTGAAAATGGTTATTCATTTTTAATCTAAAAATGCTCAATTTGGGCCCCAATTAGTAGGATCAATTTCTCTGTCATTTTTCCAATTTGAGCTGTTTAGTCCAGCGTATTACGATTACAAAGATTACAAAGTATAGATTCAAGCTGCCTAGAGCAGCAGCTATATCATTAGTGACTAAGGATGAAGGAAAATCATCCTCAGAGGTCTGATATCACACATTTATACGCGGTAATCAAAAATCGATTCAACCGGCTATAGTACAGCGGTGTAAAAAGCCTTAAATTATCTCCCAAGAACAATGAATATTCAAAGTGCAATCACACATTTGGCCCCAGTCAACTGCAAACCTTAGATGGGCGTGCTAAGGATCTCCGCGAAAAGAGCTAGGACCCACCCAAAAGTGGAAAAACCTAAAAATAAACCAATGATTCAGATTGGCACCTATAATCTCAGAAGCACAACAGGCAGGCAAAATCCACAACACCATCCAAGAAATTTTTCTTCTTCGAGTTTCAACTTCTATCGAAGTTTGAAAATCATCATGGCTGTGCGAACCCTCTTGACTGCCACTCGAAATAGTTCTGCACTCAAACCATTTCTTTAAGTTCTTAAGGCAGGAAATTCTTCGTCTTCCCACATTTCGCTTTCCTCGAATTTTGACTTGCATAATAAGTATTTTTGCCCTCTCATCACATTTCCTAAGTACTCAAGTTTTCGTCTTTCGATAGTTAACATTATTTTCATTTTATTTCCTATCCTTTTAGTTATTTCCCCGTTTGACATTCTTTGAATCCATGATATTACTTTTCCAGATGCACTTGTTTTAGTGTCCACGCTTCCAAGCCATAAAAAAGAGTAGATAAAACGTAACATCGAAGCATCCTTAGGCGTAGTTCTTCCTTATATCCTGACAACAAAGAAACTTTTTAAGTTCTATCCAAGAAATGAACAGGTAAAATATTGGTATCCTCTAAATAAGCGATATGAGATGGCCCAATTCAGCAAAATTAACATTGTCAACAAATCCAATTAACATCAATATTATGTAAGTAGGTATATGCTTCGACAACCGATAAACACGATACTGAAATTTAACAGTTCTTTAGAGTAGATATCTATAAGTCTTAATGATGAGCAGGAAAACAAGCATGTCCAAATTTTAGCCTAGATATAGTTGTTATATAACGGCTAGGGACATTATAAGTTCTATGCCAATGTGAAACAGGGATAGTTGTGTGTAAAGAAGTGTATCTATTTGGGTGGTAAAATAAAACTCAGACCATAGATCACTCCATTTTTATTTCAAGACTGCCTTGCGTGTAGCAACCAAATCAGAAATACTGGGTAGATATTTCGTGGTATCCCCTGAATAAATACTTAATTTGGCTAATTGGTCCACATGTTCATTATGTTTAATTCCACTGTGTACTTTGGCCCATATAAATATCACATTTTTTTTTATTTTCTTTAAATTGTTTTATTAATTTTTTAATTAATATTATATAGGGATTGGAGTAGGTGGTTGGAAAAATAGGTTGGTTAATGGCTGTGAGAACTGACATGGAATCTGAAACAATAATAACGGAGGATTCCCTGTTAGAAACAAAAAGTAGAGCTTGATATATGGCAATTGCTTCCGCGCTAAATATGGAAATATCTGCTTTTACTTTGAACATTTTTTCTACCTTCTCCGTGGGGATGTAAAAGACACATCCTGTGCGTCTTCTGATTTGGAGGCATCCGTGTAGATAGTACTGTAGTAATCTAAATTGTATAAGATGCTTGTTATAATGTTGTTATTTGCTCTTCCAGTGTTTACATAATTTGGTTTAATAAATTTAATGCTGTAAAAAAAGTTTCAAAATCATTTATATCTTTGTGTGATTTTAAATTAATAGCTTCATCAGCAGAAACTGTGTTTTCTCTAAGAGCTTCACATAGGGTTGGAGATATTTTCTTTATCCAATATTTATTCGTTAAATCATAATTGTTTAAATTTATTAATTCGGTATAAAGGAAAGTGTTCTGGTGTTTAATTTTCAGTAAAAATTTTTCGGCCAAGAAATGTCTTCTAAGAGAAATTGGAGGCTCAAGTTCTTCAACATAAAGGGGCTCAATAGGAGTTGTCTTCATGGCACCAATACAGATCCGCAGACACTGGTTTATAAATACGTTTAATTTGTTTAGTATGTTCTTGCTGGCAGATCCATATAACTAACATCCATAATCTATGATAGAGCGAATGTACGTTCTATAAAAAAGTAAGGAAGTCTGAACATCTGTTCCTCACCAAGTTTTAGTTGTCATTTTCAGAAAGTTTAGGCCTTTTTCACACCTATTTAACATATATTCTATGTGAAATTTCCATGTGAGCTTGTCATCCAGTATAATGCCCAAATATTTAATTACCTTTTTAAAAGGAATTTCTCGCTTTTTTTCTATTATTGTTTTTATATTGGGAATATTATGTGCACTGAAAATGGTAATTGCTGATTTTGTGGTAGACAGTTGAAGGTGGTTTTCTTCCAACCATATTTCTACAACGTTGTAAGTATCCATTAAAAATCCAAAAGCTTCATCTCTCTTCTTTGTTTCACAGTATATTATGCTGAAGTCATCTGCATATTGGATGATCTTAAAAGGATATTTTTCCAACTTTAATTTATGTAGGTCAGCTGTGTATAAATTGAAAAGAAAAGGACTTAAGACAGCTCCTTGTGGAATTCCTGTAAAAACATATCTTGGGCCTAATAAATGGTTGTTAAAATCCCTGACATAAACATGTCTTTCTGAATATAATCCGATAATAGCATATACTATTGCCTTAGGAATTTTAAAATCAATAATCATTTTTTACTCAAAATATTTAAGCTTAAGGTGTCATATGCTTTCTCAATATCAATAAAAATTGGTGGAAGAAAGTTATTTCTAGAGAAGTTATTTTGAATATTTGTTACTAAGTGCATCTAGCGTACCCACTCCTCCTTTGTATGCAAATTGACAGGGCGTAAGCAGGTCTTTTTTATGTAGCCACCATTCCAGCCTATATTTTATCATACGTTCGAAAGTTTTTTGCACACATGATAGCAGAGAAATCGGTCTATAAGAATGGGTCAAATTAGGGTCTTTACCTTGTTTAGGAATCGGTGTGATTATAATTTTTCTAAAATCTTCAATTCACTCACCTGCAAGCATCTCATCAAAAATTTGCAGAAGAAACCTTTTTGCTATAATCGGTAGGTTCTCTAACATTGGACACTTTATTTGATCAAAACCCGGGGCAGTACTTTTTTTATTTCTTAAAGCATAATTTAGTTTATACATGTGAAAATTATTTGCCAAAAATGATTTTTATCTAAGAACGTATGTTCGATATTTACAGTGGAAGGAACAGTCTGGTGAGCTACATGATTAAAAAACTCATCTATTAAATCATCATTATGTGGCTTACCAAGGTTTATTGTTTTACGATTCATTTTTTTGCTTGTTTCCATATCATGCTCGCTGGAGTATTTTTGTTGAGATTGGAACACCATTCAATCCAACTTTTTTTAGCTTTTTCTTTTAATGTTCGTTTAGTAAGTACCATGCATTTTTGGTATGCAAGAAAATTATCTTTTGTGGGGTTTGTTTGTATACTTGCAGTACATGTTTTCTTTCAGAAATAATGTTGTCACATTCTGTATCCCACCAAGGTGAAGGTGTTCGATTTTTGCACTTAAATGGTCTGTATTCTTTTAAAGTTCTTTGTGCTGCATTATTTATACAATTGATTAAAAATTCATATTTTTCTTTGGTGGTTGGATATTCTGCATCAGTAAAGTTATAAAAGTAGTCTTCCACAACCTCTTTATATTGCTCCCAATTAGCTCCTTTTAGGTTCCATCTACATATATCGCGGAATTGTGATGTCCTGCGGAATTTGTTGCATTGCAAGAGTTATTTTTATCATAAAATGATTCGATCCTAGTGTGTCAAAGTAAACTGCCCAATCTATATCACTAGCTACATCCGAGAAGCAAAAGGTAACATCTATCATAGAATCATTGCAGCTTGGCCGGGTAATACACGTAGGTTCACCAGTATTCATAACTACAAAATCACAATTATTGCTTGCTTCAATGAGTTGTTTACCAATAGAGTCGTTTTATGCGATCCCCAGGTGGCATGATGCGCGTTAAAATCCCCACCAATAATACATGGAGTTGAAAACTGCGAAACAATATTTACCCAGTATACCCAGTAATATCAGTCGTGTTGGTTTTGATATTCGGTGACCTATAAACGGAAATTATACTTAAAGTTTTATTGTTGAATTTAATATTAATACCACAAACAAGAAGATCGACATTAAAATTGGAAACTATGCTTAAATCTAGGTGTGAAATCGATTTTTTGACCAAAATGCAAATTCCTGAAAAACCATCATGTCTATCTCTACGAATTACATTATAACCTACGAAACTATATACTTTGTTGGGTTTAAACCATGTTTCACTTATTATTGCTACATCAATATTATTATTTACAAGATAATGCATTAAACTATTTTTATTCGAAACAGCAGAACGTGCGTTCCACTGACAAATATTTAATGTCTTTGGTAATGGAGTGAAGATTACTTTTTACATGTGTCCTCCAACACTTTATTTATTCCTGTTTGAATTAAATCATTATTCAAATTTTTGATATCTTTAATAGTATGAATACTTTTTAAAAATTCGACTATAAAATCTGCAATTGACTTTACAATGTTTTTATTATTTAAATCTTGATAATTTGGTGGATTATTACTTCGAGGCAGTGGTTGATTAGGGCCAAACTGAAAAGGGAACATCAGTTGTGGAGGAGGAGTGTCATTAGAAATTCGACGGTAGGACTACGTGTAGGATGTGGGCAAAACATAATTGCTATTTTTCTTGAAATTTGAGTGTAGAGGAGTTATAATTTCCAGAGTTAGATTCAACCGCTGGTAAAGGCGGAAAATTGGAGTTGGATAAAATAGAAAAACTATTGTTTACGGATATTCCAGAATAAGACATTTCACAATATTCCTTTGCTTCAATAAAGGAAATATTTTGCTCAACCATAACATCCTTAATTTTTCGTTGTTTTTCATAATGAGGATATTTTCTTGAAATAGAGACGTGGTCATTTGTTTTGCAATATAAACAGCCAATTCTTGAATCGTGACAAACATGATTTTCAGCTTTTACTTTACTACACTTGATACACATCATCATCATCATTCTCTTTGCCTTATCCCTATGCGGGGTCGGCACTTGATACACAATTTTTCAATATTTTTACATTGCTGAGAAATGTGGCCAAAGCGTAGACATCTGAAGCATTGTGTAACTCTGCTAAAAAACCGCTCTACCGAAAAATATACACTATTTATTGAAATATAATTAGGTAAGGTGTTCCCTTCAAAAGTTACAATAATGGTTTTTTTGGGGACATACTGTATATCACCATCCTTTTCTATTCTACGATGTGTACGTTTAACATCAACTACTGTTGAGGGGGATGTTATGTTATCTAAAATATATTTCGTATCGTATTGAGTATCGATATCTTTTATCAAACACTTAATTTCTAATAAATGATTTGGTATAAACGCTGCAAGATCATTTTCTGATAAAAGAGGATTGTTTACTAAAGCATTGGCATCAGAACATGTTTTTAGACAAACTTTTATTCTATTTTTTCCAACAGATCTAATTTGATTAATATTCTTAACATTCAGTTTTTTGTGTAAGATATTTTCCACAAATAAGGGATGAAGACGGCCGGCATTTTCAATATTTTTTCGTTCGATAAAAACAAAAATATTATTCAAATTATACTTATCTCAATTCCTTAGGTTAAAAAGTTTAGGTGTTTTGTTTTGTTTATAAATACCCTTTCCGTTATCACTAATGAGCTGACGACTGGTTTCAGCTGTTGCTTCAGAACTAGAAGTGGTATCCATGTCTTGTACGGGGACCCATAAATAATTTTCTGATTCCGCATCACTTTTGGTGTAATTTGCACTCATTGTCTGGTTAATAGTTACACCTAACGGCGTCTTTCTTTTTACAGCTTCCCCCATTTAGGGGGAGCTATTTACACTCCGTACACTATATTACAAAAATAATTTAAACTAGTTTACAACGTAGAAATTAAATAATTAATAACCGATACCGGTAATTATCACAGGTTTTGTTGACAGAAATACGTCTGGTAGCTAGCAAGTCTATAACTGTACTGGAATACTAATATCGTCTTTGAAATGTCGTGAAGATAGTGTATATGAAAATGGAGAAATAAATGTTAAAACGTACACATTGTAAAGAATATAAAAATAAGTTTATTTAATTTTTCAGGTATTGCCTTTACTATTTTTTGTTCACGTATTTTTCTCCCAAGTTTCAACATCAAATACGTAGTTACTTTGGACTAAAACATTAAGAAATTTACAAGCTTATTAACTCTCTTTCACAGTAATCAAAAGTTGAAAGTAAAATGAGCAATATAAACCAATTGGTAAAGTAAACGCTCTTTGAATGATAATTCTCGATTCCAATTTGAGTGTTGAGACATCCGGAAGCTGCCGAATTTCGAAAATTGACGAGCTCATTTAATTACAAGTGAACAAATTGCTATTTATCATTCGTAAATTGGACTAAGTAAGAATAGGAAATGAAGTAGGTGACATAATGGGGTACGGAGGGACTGGTATGTGTAAGTCCCCCCATTATTAACCTAAAATCTCTTTTAATCAAATGTTAGTAACAGCATCGGCGTATTTATTAGGTAGCGTTTGCTACGCTGCCTGGTTTGAAGGAAATTGAAAATAAACCTTTTTGATTTTTTAAAATTTTTACAGCTATACGAGGATGTATGAAAAAAATTTCTAAAATATTTAGTATTCAACACCACCATTATCATCATCATCAGTCCGTTTTAAGTCCACTTCAGGCCATCGGCCTCCCTTGTTTGTATCCACAGTGCACGGTCTTGTACAGTATGGTTCCAATTTTTCGTCATCTTTCGTAGATCATTTTACCATCGTGTAGGTGGTCTTCCTCTGTTTTGTTTATCTGTCCTTTGGTCTCCTTTCGTTGAGTGCCCACCTTCCATCCTTCATCTATTCCACGTGGCCAGCCCATCTCCATTTCAATCTGCAAGCTCTCTCCATAACCTCTATAAGTCTGGTCCTCTTTCGTAGGTCTTCGTTTGTGATCTTATCTGTTATTGTTACTCCTATTATTGAACGCTTCATCCTTCTTTGTGCTATTCTTATTTTTGAAGCATTTTTTTTTGTTGCAGACAGGGACAATGTTTCCGAACCGTAAGTACCTAAAGTTGAAATGAAAGATAAAGGCAAGAATCTAAAAACAATAATAATTGTATATGGTCCAAACGAAGACGACTCGGCTTATAATAAGGATTAAATTCTGGGAAGAATTAGCATTGGTCACGGAACAAGCAAAAGGAGATATATATTTAGCAGGAGACTTTAATAGCAGAGTAGGAGCAAATAACCAGGAATATAAAGAGGTATTAGGAAAATATGGAGAAACAGCACGAAACAACAATGGCATAAGAATGCTAGATTTCTGTATGATGCAGACTTTAGTAATAACTAATACATTTTTTGAACACAAAAGCATACACAAGTACACAAGAGAAGTTAAAAGTAGAAATCGATAATAGATTACATGTTAGTAGAAAAAAATAATAAGAAAACCGTAATGGACACAAAAGTTAGAAGGGGTCCAGAAATAGGAAGTGACCACTGTTTAGTAATAATCAAAATAAAACAAAATATGTTAGATAATAACAACAATCACAAAATGCAAGAAAAGAAGCAAGAATATGAAACTATTAGGTCATATAAGTTGAGAAATACAGAAAATACTGAGAAGTACCAGATGATCATAAATCAAAAGCTAGAAAATACTAAAGAAAATAGAGAGGGTCAAAACGTTGAACAATTATGGAACTAGTAAAACCTGCCATATCCAGATCAATGTGGCGACAGACCGATCCGGATATGAAAAAATCCGGATATCAATCAAGACCACTCTTTTATAGTCTCTAAAACGTTTTCTCCTTCATACATTTCAGTAATCAACGCCGTCAATAACCTTCGTCGATAGACCCGTTTTATAGATTCTATAATACATTATTTTGCCATCTTTTAGTTCTTTTGTGTCGAGATGAGACGGTGCGTTGTCCAACAGCAGGACTGCTTTTCTCGGTATATTTCGATAGATGCGGACGGCAGAACCGTCCGGATATGGGGAGATCCGGATATGACAGGTCCGGATATGGCAGGTTGTACTGTACTTCAAAGAGATAATACTAAATACAGCGAAAGAAGTATGTGGAACAAGTAAAAAGAGCAATAAAAGAAAGCAAACTGCATGGTGGAATGAAGAAATAAAACAACAAGTTAAAAGAAAGAAACATGCTTGGAAAATATACTTACAAAACAAAACACCAGAAAACTATGAAGAATATAAAAAAACAGGAGACTAGTAAAAGAACTGGTTACAAAGGCAAAGAAGGACAAATGGACAGAATTTGGAGAAAATATGGAAACAAACAGTATAGAGAATCAAAAACTATTCTATGGAGTATTAAAATCAATGAGAAAAGAAAGAATTCAAGAAATAGAAAACATAAAGAATAAAACTGGCTTTATTCTTACAGAAGAAAATGAAATAATGAACAGATAGAGAGAATCTTTCCAAGAGATGCTACAAACTCACTGCTATCATGAAGAAAACAATGTAGCGTAACGAACCAAAGAATAGAAGTAGACAATGTAGACCCTATAACCATAAATGAACTGCAAGAAGCTATTGCAGAAATGAAAAACGGAAAAGCACCAGGCTATGACAGAATAACCAGTGAAATGATAAAAAAAATGGGACAAAATGCAACAGAGCTATTATTAAAAATATTTAATGCAGTTTGGAGAGAAGAACAGATACCGATGGAGTGGCAGAACGCACAGATAGTGCCGATTTGTAAAAAGGGAGATAGAACAGATTGAAATAATTACAGAGGAATAACACTGTTAAGCACTGCCATAAAAATATACGAAAAAATACTGAACAAAAGAATAATCGGAAAAATTGACAGCACACTCGAGGAATCACAAAGCGGTTTCAGAAAAGGCAGAAGCACCCAGGATCATATATTTACAATCAAGCAAATAATAGAAAAATATCAGCAACATGAGAAAAAATGTATATGGCTTACATAGATCTTGGGGAATATTAGAGAAGAGAGGTATAAGTAACAAAATGATAAGGGTAATTACGAAAATTTACAAAAACAATGTGAATTATATCATCAGCCAAAACAGAACATCAAAACCATTTACTACGAACGAGGGACTGAGACAAGGAGGAGGATTAAGTCCAACACTGTTTATAATTTACATGGATGAGATAATTAAAGAATGTAAAGAAAAAGTGAAAAAAATGCATGTGGGTTATAGAAATTTAAGAAGAGTAGACATTTCAGAAGAGGCATTCGCCGATGACGTCGTCATATTGGTCGAAAATGTGAAACAACTACAAAGAAATATAGAAATATGGAATGAAACTCTAAAAAAATATGGAATGACAATTAATAAAAATAAAACAAAAGTTATGGTTATGAGGGAAAAGGAAGAAGAAGAAAAGATGAACATAAAAATGGAAGAAGTAAATATAGAACAAGCACGAACATTCCAATACTTAATAGGAGTAGAATTAGAAGACAACGGAAGACCAGAAACAGAAATTAATAATATAATTCAAAAAACAATGAACCTATACCATGCAATGAGCAATAAATTCATAAATAAAAAAGAAATAACACGAAAAACAAAAATTAATGTGTTCAAGTCAATATATAGACCTGTATTAACCTTTGGTTGCGAGTCATGGGTACTAACAGAACAAAAAAAAAAGAGTTAAATACAGGCAGTATAAATGAAATACTTTAGACGAGTTCGAGGAGTTACCAAAGAGATAGACTACGGAACACTCAAATAAGAGAAGATTTGGAAATGGACTCAACGTCAAAATTTATAGGGAGAAGGCAACTCAGTTGGTGGGGTCATCTTCAGAGAATGGATCACACAAAACCGGTAAAAGAAATTTGGCAGGCAAAAACGCAAAGAAGAAAGAAGAAAGGTAGACCACGACAAACATGGGATAGAACACTATGCAGCATAATCGAGAAAAGGGGAACAACGTGGATAGAAGCAAGGACGCTGGCTAGGAATAAGAAGGAATGGGTCAAATTTGTACATAATATAAATGTATAGCAGTTATTAGTTAAATTTAAGATTAAGTTGTTTTTGTATTGTATTATAATGTAACATAATAAGACGCAACAAGCGTACGAAGATTACAAGAGAATAATAAATGAAACATATGCACTTGTAAGAAGTATTAAAAATTAGCACTGTAAACGCTTCTCAAAAGAACTGGAGCATAATTTTATAACAAGTCAAAGAGCGGATCTGAAGAAATTCTATCTACATATCTTCGAGCCTTAACCTATCCATCTTTGGACATAGGTCTCCCCTTATCTGTTCCACTGGTTTCTATCAAGCGCTGTGGTCATCCATCTGGATCACGCGTGCTTTTTGAGGTCGTCGCTCCATCTCATCTGAGGCCTTTCTCTTCCTCTCTTATGTTCCCATGGTCGCCAGTAGATTATTTGCTTGTTCCATCTTTCATCTGCTTGTAGGATGGTGTGACCTGCAAATTTTCATTTGAGTTTTTCCACCTGTTCCCTAACGTTTTTCACTTTGGTTACTCCTCTGATCCAGAAGAGACGTTTCTTTTGCGATTTTAAGTTTTATATGCAGCATCTGTCTTTCCATCGATCTTTGCGCTTTTGGCACTTTATCGATATTCTCCTTTGGAGCCATATGTGAAAACAGAAAGTATACACTGGTTAAAAATTCGCGTTAAAGATATTTCGGGTATTTTTTCTTTTTCAAAATATAGCTTAATTTACCGAATGCTTCTTAAGCCAGTATGATTCGCCAGAAATAAAAAGGAAATAAAAAGGCGAAGGAATTAATAAACCTAAAACATATTAAAAAGATAGTATCGTGAGGTTTTTTTCTTGGTTACTCTAGGATCACTAACAGAAGAACTTTTCAGTCATCATTTCATGCGGTTGTCTACTTAAAGATAATCTCATGATATTATTTTTCTGACGGGTAATCTTAAGTTAAAGTTTATCTCAGGTAATCGAATGAACTATCTTCCAATAAAGTCGTCCCAGGAACGCTACTCAATAATATTAACAATATCATTTTAAAGTCATCTACATGTCGTAATATACATCTGAATTGTCAATATGAATGAGTCAAATAAAATTAAATTATTAGAAAACTTTTTTTACCAAGTAACTTTACGTTTTGTATTTTGAGAACGATTTCCGAAGTAGAAATCGGAAGTTAAAATAAACTTATTTAAAGGTAAAAGGGTTGTTTACAATAAGAATAGTAAAGTTTAATTTTACATTTAAAATCTAGTATTATTTTGCTATACCTCTTGCTTTCAGATAGTAATTTAACCGAAATACAAAATATATCATGAACATCATCATGATCATCATCATCATCAATGGCGTTACAAAACTGTTCATAAGTCCTTACCGCCTTTCCTATTGCCTTCCATGTTTGTCGGCCATGTGCCACTATTTCCCATTGTCGCATTCCCATTTTCTTCAGATCTTCTCTGACTGCATCTTTCCACCTTTTTCTAGGCCATCCTACAGACCTTCTACCATCTGATTTTTCCCAAAACACATTGTTTATAAGGCGATTGTCGTTACTGCGTATCACATGCCCTGCCCATATGAGTCTATTGGCCTTTGTATATCTGAAATGACAAATAAACAGAGGCGAATGTCTGTCTGTTGCTTTAATTTGTAATTGCAGACATGATAGAAGGCTGACCTAGTGTAATAAGACATACCAAGAAAGTACAAGAGGCTTGCCTTGATATTCTATACTCGTGTACGTTGGTTGTACAATCGAATTTCAAAAGTTATCGTACAATGTCAAATTGCAAAGAATAATATTTTTTTTATTTAGCTCCATTTAATTTACAATCTGTTATTACTCATAACAATAAAAAAATACGAAAAAAATATTTTTAAGAAACGCTTTTCTTTAGTTACAAGTGACTAAAATTAAACATATTATAAAAAAAAATTTACTAAAAGGCAAAAAATAAAAAAAAATGAAAAAATCTAACACATTCGCCAAAGAAAAGCGTGGCGCGTCTTCGTCAAATAAACGGTTTTCGCACCACTCGTTTCTTTAACGAATGTGTTAGATTTTTTCAATTTGTTTTATTTTTTGCTTTTTAGTTGATTTGTTTTATAATATGTTTAATTTTAGTCACTCGTAACTAAAGAAAAGCGTTTCTTAAAAATATTTTTTTCATATTTTTTTATTTTTTACTTTTTAGTCTTACACTTTTCAAACATTAAAATATATCGTCATGTTTATTAAAATATGTATAAAACATAATATGATGTACAAACATGAAAGGTAGTTGGAATCGGCAAAAAAATGTGAAACTTTATTGTTTATTTATGAAGCATAACGTAAATAATTAACGTAAAAAATGAAATTATTCATATAATTGTTCATATAATTAGCTACAATCTGTAAAAGTTTCAAGATTCTTCATTGTAAAAAACAAGAGAATTTAAGTATTTTCCGTTAAAATCGTTTTTTTTTATTTAAACAATTAATAAACAAAAATTTTTTTTATTGACTATTCGTGTATTGTTCCCGCGAATGCATATGTCTGCAAATTTTAAGTCATTTGCATTGAAGAAAAGGCAGTCAAATTAACGTCCAAAGATTTGACCAAAACGATTGAACTAAAGAAAAGCGTTTAATTAATTAATACGACAAAACGCATTCTAATGTTAATTGTAGCACAAAACGTTTCTACCGGTGGTTTTTCTAAGACTACGATAAAAACACGAATTGTTTTAATTCGAGTTTTGGTTGAAGTTTTGTTTCGTATCGTATTGAAATTTGACACGAATAAACGCCGATTTATATACAGGGTGTCCCAAAAGTAGTGGAACGGTCGAATATTTCGCGAACTAAACATCGGATCGAAAAACTGAAAAATAAGTGTTCAATAATTTTCAAAAATGAATCCAATGACATTAAACACCAACCCCCACTACACCCCCTGGAGGTGGGGTGGAGGGTAACTTTAAAATCTCAAATGGAAACCTCTAGTTTTTCTTGAAGATTTGGATTCGTTGCGTAAAAGTAAGCAACTTTTATTCAAGAAATTTTTTCGAACTGTGGATAGATGGCGCTATAATTGAGAAAAACGATTTATCCTGATACCAGAGGTAAATTATAGAAACGGTCTAATATCTCGAGAAATACACTTCCAAATGAGAAACCAAAAAAAAGGTTTTTAATACTTTTCGAAAACCTATTGAATAACACTAAACATGACCCTCCAACCCACCCCCTGAAGTTGGGGTGGGGGGTAACTTTAAAATCTTAAATAGCAACCCCCACTTTTTATTACAGATTCGGATTCGTCATGAAAAATTAAGCAACATTTATTCGAAACATTTTTGTTGATAGCTGGCGGTTTAATTGGAAAATACGATTTATTAGCGCCATCTATCAGCAATTTTAAAAACTGTTTCGAATAAATGTTGCTTAATTTTTCATGACGAATTCGAATCTGGAATAAAAAGTGGGGGTTGCTATTTAAGATTTTAAATTTACCCCCCACCCCGTCTCCAGGGGGTGGGTTGGAGGGTCATTTTTGGTGTTTATCGATAGGTTTTCGAAAAATATTAAAAACCTGTTTTTTGGTTTCTCATTTGGAAGTGTATTTCTCGAGATATTAGACCGTTTCTATAATTTACCTATGGTATCAGAATAAATCGTTTTTCCCAATTATAGCGCCATCTATCCACAGTTCGAAAAAATGTCTTTAATAAAAGTTACTTACTTTTACGTAAAGAATCCAAATCTGCAAGAAAAACTAGGGGTTTCCATTTGAGATTTTAAAGTTACCCCCCACCCCACCTCCAGGGGGTGTAGTGGGGGTTGGTGTTTGATGTCATTGGATAGATTTTTGAAAATGATTGAACACGTATTTTCAGTTTTTCGATCCGATGTTTAGTTCGCGAAATATTCGACCGTTCCACTACTTTTGGGACACCCTATATAAACAAATATATGAGCGTTCAAAATTTGAAACTTTATTGTTAGTTTATGAAGCATAACGTAAACAATTAACTAAAAAGTGAAATTATGTATAGTTCATATCATTAGGTACAATCCGTAAAAGTTTTAAGTTTCTACATTGTAAAAGACAAGAGAATTTAAGCATTTTCCATTAAAATCTTTTTTTTTTATTTAAACAATAATAAACATAAAAATTTTTTTATTGACTATTCGTTTCCGCGAATGCATATGTCTGCAAATTTTCATTCATTTGCATTGAAGAAAAGTCAGTCAAATTAACGTCTAAAGATTTTATGCAAACTATTGAAGTAATGAAAAGCGTTTAATAAGTAAATTTTATGACAATTATTAGAAGATGACATGTGGGAATTATTTCCACTGAGAGCCTACCATATTATAATAATTATCAAACAAAGTTAATAATGTAATGATACAAGTTTAACTAAATTTATTTGAATCTATGTACTAAGTCTGTAGGCTTAAAACGCTTTCTTCGACGCTCTTCGTCGTTGACATTAAACAGTTCGCGCACTAAGTCATTCGATTGACCGCTGGTTTCGTTTTTGTATTCTTTACTGTACTTTGTGACTTCACTTTTTATGAATTGAACTTGGAGGTCTTTTTCTATTTGAAACGTTGTTTGAAACAACGTTGAAAAGACGTTGTTTGAAACATACCACGGAGCATTGGTTATAATTCTAAGAACTTTGTTCTGGAATCTTTGTACCATTTCTAAGTTGGCTTTATGGTAGTATGGCTTTATATATTAAGATCATATTTGTTTGATTTAATTGTGATTTCCTGCCAATAAGCCAGTAAAGTTGTCTTAGTTTGAGTCCCAATTGTTTTCGTTTTGTAAATTTATGAGTTCTCCATGTTAATCGTCTGTCATGATGTAAACCTAAATATTTGACTTCGTTTCTCTGAGTAAACATTTGATTATTTAGTAACACCATTGGACATATACTTCTTCTTAGTGTAAAAGTAACATGGATTGATTTGGTCTCATTAACTCGAATTTTCAATTTTTTTAACCATGCTTGGATATTTTTGAGGCTGGCTTGTAAGTTTCTTGAGGCAGTTACTGGATCATGATGTGAGGCGAGTATTGCAGTGTCATCTGCAAAGGTTGCTGTTATTGTAGTTCTTGAGTTTGGTAGATCTGCAGTAAAAAGTTGGTACAGCATTGGTCCGAACACGCTGCCTTGCGGTACTCCTGATTTTATTTGGTGTAATTCTGAATATTCTGAATGGTATTTAACTGAAAAGAATCTGTCAGATAGGTAAGATTTTAGAAGTTCATAATACGGATGAGGTAATAGGTTTTTCAGTTTATAGAGTAGACCTTTGTGTCAGACTTTATCGAACACATGGCTTATATCAAGAAACGCTGCTGAGCAATATCGCTTAATTCTTAAGGCCGTTGCTGATATGTTTTACAAACCGATGTTCTGAGATGAGGTTTTTGCTATCTAGTATTGAATTGATGCGTTTCATTATTAATTTTTCCAACACTGGAAAGCACAGGCAGTAAACTTATTGGCCTATATGATATGAAGAATAATAGATCAACAACTAATATTATATGCCCCACATTTTTCTATTTTGTTTATGGCCACGTTTAGAAATAATTTTAAGTATTTCTATGTAATTATAAGATGTATTATTAAAGACTCACATTATGTGCTTATCCCCATAGCCTATATTGTATATGTCCTCATATTTACTGGAAGCAACGCCAGTGTAATGGCCGGGGGCACAATGCATTTAAAGTTGACAAGCCGCAACTTGGGATAATTCCATTATGCAGTGAAATTTATCGTTAGATCACACTACCGCGGTTAATATTAACCACGACCCAATTTGTTGGTCACTTTATTCCACTTCATTATACAAATGCTTTGTAGATTAAAAATAAATTGGTACATCATCTATGTCTTCTTCTTAATGAACGGTACTGATCATTGGCTACTGACTTCTTCTTCTTCATGTGCCTTGTCCGTTGAGGACGTTGGCTATCATCATAGCAATTTTAATTTTGTTTGCGGCGTTTCTGAATAACTCGATCGATGTTAGTTTAAACCATTGACGTAAGTTTTGAAGCTATGAGTGTATTTTTCTTCCGGGTCTGCGTTTGCTTTCTATTTTACCCTGTATTATCAGTTGGAGTATATGATATTTATCATGTCTCATAATATGATCGAGGTATTCAAGTTTCCGTTTCTTAATCGTGAAAGAGATTTCTTTTTTTTTTCCCATGCGGCGCAATACCTTTACGTTGGTGGTGTGAGTCGTCCAGGATATTTTGAGGATACGTCGATACACCCACATTTCGAATGCCTCCAGGTTCCTCATTAATGTTTCCGTTAGTGTCCATAGCATTTTAGCAGCCGTATTTTTAGTGGGAGAGATATGTCGGAATGGGTGAATATATTTCTCATGTTGTTAAATGTTGCTCTGGCCTTTTCAATTCTAGACCGTATTTCGGTTGTTTGATCCCAATTCGAGTTTGCGACTGTTCCAAGGTATATATACGAGTCAACGTGTTCAATTAATTAGTTTTTTATTTTCAATAGTCTGGCAGGCTTTTGAGTTTTGCTGACCAGCATCCATTTTGTTTTATTTATGTTTCACGTACTCCGAGGACTTAAGTCCTCGTTTTTCACTCGCTCTTTGTACCTTATCCATAAGATACTGAAGTTCCTCGATACTACTGGCAAGTACGACTGTATCGTCTACATATCGGATGTTATTTAATGTTGTCAATTCTCCATTGATTTTTATGCTTTCGTTTACTTCATCCAATGCTTTTTTAAAAATTGACTAAAATAATAAATACACTAAATAATAGTTGATTTTCCGTACAACTGTCGTAAGTTTTTAAGCCATAATGTTTTTTTTTTCTGCCATTACCACGTTTATCTTGGGTCTCTATATGTTTCATAAGATGTGAAAGTTCATGTTTTTCAAGTTGTGTCATAATGTGACCAAAGTTTTCAGTTGTGTCTTTTAATGGTATTATTTTGGTTCAACCTAGATTTCTTCGCCTAGGTCATATCCTATCAAAAGATGAAATCAACACCATGTTAGAAGAACTGAAAAGAGTCTGCAGAGAAATAAGTTTAAAAATAAATATCCCCAAAACAAAATACATGCCGATCCTCGTGCTCAGTAACAATTTAAAAATTTGGAAAGACGAAGTAGAAATTGTTGTAAAATACATATTATACCTTAGACTAGTGGTGTTGATTATACTTACTTTCAAGTATTCGTTACAAATCGTTACTTTTGTATAAAGTAATCATTTACAGTATTCGTTACTTTGATTACTATGATTACTTTTGTATTTGAGTACCGGTAATCATATCGAGAATCGTATTTCTCAGTAGGTAGGTATTTTGTATAGGTATTCCGATATAACAACGACCTTCACCGATCTGTTTAAGAGATAAAAATGAAAAATGAATAACCATTTTCAATTTCGTTGCAAAACGAAAATACAGCCGAACCATATTCTAGTCCAATCAGAGAGTGCTGCAAGCACCTCTGCCGGTTTCGAAACTTATTAGTCTCTCATCAGGAGGCACATATGCTGCTCTCCCTGATCCAACCAAAACAAACCCCAGCGTGCAGTCCCGGATTGCAACGAACGAAATGGCATAGATGCCCTAGCGGCAACTGCTAGCAAAAAGACTGAGTTTTCACTCTAATGGCATATAAAACAACATAATGCTATTCTACATCCCACCAGAATGAAAACAATGGGAACCTTCTCTGGTTACACCTCCGAGGCTTCTACAATTTGCAAGCCATACGGATGCTGAGACTAAGAAAGATGAGGGAATTCTACAATTTACAATTCACGTCCCATCTGCTCAGCGCGGTAAAGTTCCAACGAGAACCAGAGAAGGTTCCCATTGTTTTCATTCTGGTGGGATGTAGAATAGCATTATGTTGTTTTATATGCCATTAGAGTGAAAACTTAGTCTTTTAGATAAAAATGATTTGATTACTATGATTACTTTTGTTACTTTTGTTACTTTTGTATTCGAGTACCGGTAATCATAGCGAGAATCGTATTTCTCAGTAGGTAGGTATTTTGTATAGGTATAGATATAGATCTAGATAAAATTATGGGGTTCTCGCATTCGATCTTTGTTAATGACATACATTACATATTTTACGTATACCCTCACACACTTAAAACCCTTCATACCGATAACGATATTCGATAACACTCGTAAAATACCGGTCCCGTCCGTTACTCGCTGGGATAAGATTGGTAGAAAGTAATCAAGTGTACTGGTTGTAGATACAATAGCCGTTACTCGCTCTGATACGATTGGTACGAAGTAACGAAGTAATCAGAGTAATCAAAGTAACGATTTGCCTCTCTGTATAGTAATCGTTACTTTCGGTATTCGTAAGTAACGAGTACTTTGTAACGAATAGATATTTTGCAACATCTCTACCTTAGACACGAAATCAGAATAGGCAACAATAATCATATAGGTGAGGTATTAAGAAGAATAGCACATATGGAGCTCTTAAAAACGAATTTCAAGATGGCAACATACCGATTAATCTGAAGCGGAAATAATTTCAAGTCCGTTATCGGAGCATTCTCTAGTGACTCGATCTATAAGGAATTGAAGATCTTCGATATTTTCAGCCATGATCGCGGTGTCGTCTGCATATCTGATGTTGTTAATAGTTTCTCCCCCGATTCGAACTCCACATTGTCCTTCCAAGGCTTCATTAAAAATTATTTCTGAGTATACGTTAAACAAAGTTGGGGATAACACACAACCCTGTCTGACACCTCTTTGAATGCAAATTTTGTTTCTTTGCCGTCTAC
The DNA here is from genome assembly GCF_917563875.1 of Diabrotica virgifera virgifera. Taxonomy (NCBI): domain Eukaryota; kingdom Metazoa; phylum Arthropoda; class Insecta; order Coleoptera; family Chrysomelidae; genus Diabrotica; species Diabrotica virgifera. The sequence goes on along the minus strand of NC_065446.1, from coordinate 93,995,734 downwards.
CAGAATAGAAGCTTTTTGATTCCAATATAGATGTTGTAAAAGTCTTAGATCTTTATCATCTATTCCAATCATTTCTAGATATTCAAACAACCTATCATGTTGAACTCTATCAAACGCCTTCTCAAAACCTATAAAGCAGACGTAAATTGGTTTCTGTACTTCCCATGATCATTGAAGTAATGTTAACATTGAGAACAAAGCTTCCCTTGTTCCCAATCCTTCTCTGAAACCGAATTGTTTGTTTCCCATTGTCTCTTCACATTTCTGCTTGATTCTATTAAGAATTAGCTTAAGAGGTAGCTTGAGAGAGTGGCTCATGGGACTAATTAGTCTAAAGTCTTTACATGATGATGTATTAGGCTTTCTTGGGAGTGGAATAAATGTAGACTCTAACCATATCTGTGGCATCATACCAGTCTCGTATATATGGTTATAAATGTTTGTTAGTTGTGAGACATTGTCGTCATCCAGAAGTTTGAGCCAGTCTGATGGTATTTGGTCAGGGCCTGGAGATTTCCCATTTTTGCTCTGTTTGATGGCTTTCTCCACTTCCGCTTTTAAAATACTAGGACCAGTATTCGTATACTTTGTGGTGTTAAGTGGTGACCTCGTATCCAGGAAGAGCTCTTTTATATAGTTAGTTCATTCTTCCTTTTTTTCATCCAAGTCGAGAATTATTTTACCTTTGGAGTTTCTCATAAAGTGAGGAGTTCTTTTTCTCTGAGTGTAGGTAATTTCTTTAAGCTTTTTATGTATATTAAACTCGTCATGAATTCATTCAGTGACATTTACCCCAATTATGTGACACACATTTTTCAACTTGTCAAAGTGAACAGCACGGTTTAGCAAATATTCAGACGAAGATATCAATAAAATATTAGTTAGAATTCTTTATACATACAGTTTCATTCATGAAATAATCTTACCGAAGAACACTCGAGCCCTTAAAATTGCCGATTTGTTTTGTCCTCGTGACAATATGGTTCATTTTCTTAAATGTGATCGTTGTCAAAACTAGGAGACTCGTTGTAATTTAACAAAAACAAAATACCTCAAATTCATTCCCCCTATAATAATGTATAGTCGAATATTCCCAATATAATAATAGTCTGATTGGACAGAATTAAACACATGATGAAAAATCTTACTACAGGACTACTTACTTCTCTTTATTTTTGTAGGTTTCTATTGGTCAGTATCTCTATGAATTTAATAATCAAAGGTATACTTGTAATGTTATTTATTGGGGAAAAAGTATTATTAACTCATAATTCATTTGTACTACAATGTGCAAAAAGTCTAAACATATACTGATCAACATCAGTATACGCTGTGAGCTCGTACGTAGAGGGGATATTTACAAATTCGCTAGCGCCAGTAGACAAGTCTGAAAAACCTTTACCGGAAATTTGACATAAATGTCAAAGTGATTAATTTAAAATTAAAATTAAAAATATTAATTATAAAAAATATTAGTTGGTCAAAGCTGTGGTATATATTTTTAACTTAAATTTACTTACGTTTTAAATACTGAATTTAAGTTTTTTTTTAATGTTCCGTAATATGTGATTATAAATCAATCTGTCAATCTTAGCGCCATCTACACGATAATTGTGAAAGTATCCGAAGTAAGAATTTCATATTTTATCAATAGAACGTCAAAATGATTAGCAAAATCTTAAAAAAAATCGATTACAATTTAATTAATTCTTTGCGTTGTAAATATTAAGCGATAACAATTAAATAATAAATTTAAAAATTACCGGTGAAAGTTGAATTAGTAACCGCTAGGAGCGACACCAGCGAAGCTCAGAGCGTATAGTTCAAGGTATCAAAGTAAAATGCTGAAAAGAAAAGAAGAAAAGTGCATACAAAAGAATAAAAATGAAAACTTCGCTGAAAAAGTGCTACATCACCCTGTAAAGACGTCTAAATTCCATATGGAAAAAATATACATGTTGACTGTATATATACTCGCAAACTTTCTGTTTAATTTAATTTAAAATAAAAAGTAATTTCGAATTGAAATAAAAATCCGTCCAGTTTAATTAACAACATTTCAATGTAACATTTAAAATAGTTTAGGTATATTATGTATTTTACATATGTGCTCGTCTGCGAAAAAAAGCAAAAAAACCTCGATAATTAAAAACATAGCTTTTGCAAATATCCCGGGATTTTTTCGATTGAACTACGTGTCAGAAAGAGACCAGCTCAATCAGAAAGAGACAAAAAAGGAAAAATACAATGATTTTAATTTTGTCCAATTTAGATTAGCTTCATTTGTGATTACCGGCAACAAAATAAAAATAAAAATAAAAAAAACTCGCCTGTACAAAACGAGATGCGAAAAAATATATATTTTAATCAGATGTATAGCAGTGCCGGCTTTTATTTTTATTGATAAAATAAAACTTTGAATAAAATATATTTGTTGTAGATTGGAAGGAATATACATTTTTTCAACAAAAACGGCTACGTACACAACAAAAAGTAATTGTGAAATTTAATAATCTCTTATATTCAACCAAACACGTTGCTATATCACTCTAATTGTTACGCCTATGATCAATAACTAAAGCTGAAATAAAGGTGACCATACATGTTTAGTGTGTGGTGTAATGAGAGAAATTATTAAGATTTATATACAGGCTGTTAGTAAATAAGTATGACAAACTTTAAGGGGTGATTCTACATGAAAAAATAATTACAGTTTGTTCTATAAACATATGTCCGCAAATGCTTCGTTTCCGAGATACAGGGTGTTGAAAATTTTATTTCAAACTGCTAATTTATGTATTGCTCTAAGATCGGTTGAGCTATGAAAATGAAATTTAGTGGGTTTGAAGAGGTAGTTATTGCACATTTTAACATACAATTAAGAACTTTGTATTCATCATTGGCGCGCCTACGGGTAATGGTCTGAATTTTTTTAACGAAAAAATAGAACGCCACTGAGGTATGTCAAATTAAAAATCATTTTTAAATTTGACGTTTAATTTATGATAGAAAACCTTTCTTGTCTTTTTTTATATGGTGCACCGTTTTTATGCAAAAAAAATAAAACATCTTGGCGCGTATTTTTCATTTCTAATGAATATGCACTTTAAAATTATGCTCTTTAAATTCTTCTTCTTCTTCTTCTTTCTTCTTGTATGTAGGCTTTAAAGGCTGTTTCTTCTTCAATTTTAGCCCCCTAAATTGTTTAAATTATCGCACCATCTTTTTCTTGGTCTGCCAATACTTCTTCGTCCATTTGGTGACTTATCTCGTGCTATTCGTACTCTACAAAAGAGAAGGCGAACAGTTGTTTAACGTTTCTCACTACGCTCAAGCGTGCTGGCGCGAGGCCGCGGAAAAGCGAGTCGAAGGTAGGGATATTCAACACGCTATCCGATCAATCTGGAATTTTCAGAGAGTATTCTTGAAAGTAGCTATTGGAATTAGAGCATGGAGAAGAGTTGCCAGAGACAGGGGTGAATGGAGGATTGTTCTGAAGAAGGCTTTGGCTTATAAAGAGCTGCAACGACACTGATGATGATGATTCTTGAAAGTATGCACTTTTATTTGAAATAATAAGAAAAATTAAATATTTCAAACCATACCTCCTCCCCCCCTCCACTTAAGTGAAACATATCAAAATGACTAAAACATAATATGTGTAAATTAATAACACGCAATTGGACTTACGACGTAAGTCGTAAGTTTTCACTCAACGTGATCGAAAGTCGATATTTGAACTGTTCGTGTAACTTTGCGTCGGTTGATATACGATTTCACTAATAGTTTGAGTCATTTTTGCCAAACTTGAGTTTATAACCTTTTAACCGGAAAAGACATCAGAACCGGAAATAAATATTCAAGCTCGACGTTTCAATATGCGTCGATTAACATTGACATTTGGATCTTATGGCTCCTGTACACATCGGCAGACGCGTCCGCGGACGGCATCTGCAGATGCATCCGCAGATGAGTAGATGGGGTAATTTGATCGTTTGTTGTTTATATATCACGTCGGCGGACGCGTCTGCGAAATATCCGATTGTTGTCGGGTTTTCCAGCACAGATAAAAGGGTTTCGGTGCGAACGTTCGATGCATCTCCACACATCTGACCTCTACGAAGCATTAGTTTTCGCACTGAATTCAAAGTAGATATTGCGTCTCCCGAGAATTAACAGACTGAACGATTTACAGATGTGTGGTCAGCTCGTGATGATACATCGGCAGATGCATCCGCAGACGCGTCTGCCGATGTGTAGAGGAGGCATTTAGCCAAAAGAAAAAGCAATTACAGAGGGGTGTCTACAAACTGATATGTGGTGATTGTCCAGAAATTTACATCGATCAAACTGACAGAACCTTCGATAAACGCATAGCAGAACACAAATGGGCAAATTCTTCTTATTCAAAATAAAGATCTTAGCTATCTTTATTAGAATTTATTGAAATTAATAGATTAAAAAATACATATTTAACTCTGAATGACCAAGAGCACTAACCAATGTTTGATGTATGTTTGATGTGCCCAGGACTTCCCATACTTTATTTAGCGGGACTGTGTCATATGCCTTCTCAAGATCTACAAAAGTCATATGTAACTCTCTATTTGTCACAACTTTTTTTTCTATAATTTGTTTAAGACAAAAGATGATATCTGTACATGAACGACATGCTCTAAATCCTCATTGTTCTTCGTCTTCAGACGATTGATAATCTTCCTCTATCAGGTCCCGTAGTATTCGACCATATAGCCGACTCATTGAACCTGTGACCGATATCCCTCTATAGTTTTTACAATTTCTCCTGTCACCTTTTTTATATATTGGAGTCATATATGCTGCTTTCCATTCATCTGGTGTTGGATGGCCATTAATATATTCATATTCGTTAAATATCCTAGTGATCATTCTGTGTAATTTCTCTGAGCCATAATTTATTAGTTCCGTAGTTACTCCCTCTGGTCAGCTTGCTTTCCCATTCTTCATTCCTGTTATAGATTTTTGAACTCTGTTGATATCTATGAATGTGCTCTCCCAGAATTTCGATTCTTGATGAATTCATAATATGAATTCATCATAATTCATCATCATAATATGAATTCATCAAGAATCAAAATTCTGGGAGAGCACATTCATAGATATCAACAGAGTTCAAAAAGCTATAGCATCTTCTTTAAGATATTATCTTCTTTAAATTCGTCTCTGTTCTCATTTAATAGATGTAGTCCTGTCGCCAGGGGGGGTACAACGGCCTCCTGTATTCAGATGGACTTACCCAAGTTTTTTTTTATGTATTTTGACTTGTAGAACACGAATTTTTTGGTTAACAGTTGATCCGGATGTCGATAAGATTGTTATAAACCAAGAAGTTGAGGAATCACATAACAGCGATTTCTCGCAAAACAAAACATTTTTTTTGTATTTTTTGGGCCATTCTAACCAAAAAATGTTCCTACAAATTTTTTCGTAGGATGCATAGTTTTCGGGATAAACACGGTTGAACTTTCAAAAAATCGAAAAATTGGAATTTTTGAACAGGAAAAACTTTTGATTAAAAAATAAAATAGCAATTCTGCTTACCGCATTTGAAAGTTCAAGTCAAATTATATCGGTTTTAATTATTTGTATTGCTAAAAATGTATTATGTTATTGTTAAAACAAAGCTATAAACACCTAGTGCTTGAGTGATGTTTCAATGATTTCTCATTTAAAATCGAACGAGTAGGTAGAAGAGGTAAAAGTGCAAGCGGGGCTATTTCTAAGTAGCATGCATTAAAACGCATGTATTAGGCACGGGAAACACTATGTGTTTACAGCTTTTTTTAACAATCAAAAAATAAATTTTTAGCAATGCAAATATTCAAAACAGATATAATTTTACTTAAACTTTTAAAGGCGGTAAGCAGAATTGCTATTTTATTTTTTATTCAAACGTTATTTGGGTTCAAAAATTGCAATTTTTCGATTTTTTGAAAGTTCAACCGCGTTTATCTCGAAAACTATGCATCCTACGAAAAAACTTGTAGGAACATTTTTTGGTTAGAATGACCCAAAAAATACAAAAAAACGTTTTGTTTTGCGAGAAATCGCTGTTATGTAATTCCTCAACTTCTTTGTTTATAACAATCTTATCGACATCCGGATCAACTGTTACCCAAAAAATTCGTGTTCTACGGGTCAAAATACATAAAAACAAGAATGTGTGTGTACTTTGTACGCACGTAAGAAGTTATACTTCTACTACATATTATGTGATTTTTAAGACTATACCAAAAATTTTAAAAAATAAAAAAATAAAACGCACACAAACACATTGAAAAATGCCACAAAGAAAAAATGATTTCTGGACGATAATAATTGTTGGCAAAAATTTTAAATACGCATTTGCTGAAAAAAAAAAAAAATTATATAACAAATATACTTACAATCATAATATGCATAAAAAAATAAAAAATAAAACTTGCATCGGGAATTGAACCCTTGAATTTCGTGCCGCTTTGACTCGTAATCGAAGCGTAGACTCACTCGTCCAATCGCACATTATTTATCATGTGGAAAAATACGGTAACTTACCGTTTTACTGTTTGACAATTGTTTTGAAAATTATGTAGTTTAAATTTTGTGGAAGAAAATATAAAAATATAACAAAACAGTAAGAAAACAATATATTTTGGTAATCAAATTAAGTATGTAAATCAAAGCATTACATAACTACTAGATAAATAAATCTACGCCAAAAAATCATAATTTAAAAATAAAAATCGAACCTAATTTGGGATTTCTCTCTAAAATCCGCATTCTTGAGAAAATAAATGTATGTATTTCAACCTAATCCAAATGTATAATTACAATATGATTATAATAAAAACTAGGTACTTACCAAATTAGAATGAGTTTTCCTTGTCCAAAATAGTCCAAAAATATAGGTATATGAAAACTATTTAAAAAGGCAGTATAACTATTAACTAACTTTTGTTTGTTGTTTCTGTTGTATATAGTGTTGCATATGTTTAATGTAGGTAAATATATGATCGTAAGTTGGCTACAGGTGACAAGGGAGTGGTCTTGTCACTTGACGTTGACATTTTTAGATTTAGACATACTTGTAATCTTGTAAACAATACATACATGGAGTTCTTAATAAATTATAATAAAACAAGATATTTATTTATATTAACAATATACCAGATATAACATGGTGTCAGGTGTAAAATAACAGTATGATATAACTTATAACAGCTATAAGTGTGAAGTCAACAAATTACTATAAAAGTAAGGTTCAAGGTTCCTAAGAAAATGGAGGGAATGAGTATGATGAAACCCCCAAAAGAGTTAATACTAACTGGAGAAGCCGCCAATTGGAAGAAGTTCAAGCAGCAGTTCGAAATATATATGAAGGCAACTCAATATGATCAAAAAGATGATGAAACAAAAATAGCAATATTCATGAATGTGGCAGGAGAAGAAGCCCTAGATATTTACAATACATTTGATTTAAGTGCCTCAGATAGAAAGAAATATGCAGTACTAATACAGAAGTTTGAGGAGTATTGTTTACCAAGAAAAAATGTAATAATGGAAAGTTTTAAATTCTTCAGTAGAGTTCAGAAACCTGGAGAGTCTTTTGATCAGTTTGTAACAGATTTGAGAGTCCAAGCCAAATTATGTGAATTTGGAGAACAAGAAGAAAGGTTGATTCGAGATAGAATAGTTATAGGGGTAGATGATAACGCCTTACAAGAAAGAATGTTACGAGAAATAGATTTAACTTTGAGAAAAGCAATAGAAATGTGCAGGGCTACAGAGGCAGGTAAAATTCAATCAAAATTTTTGCAAGAAAAAGAAGTAAATGCTGTTAGAAAAAATGAGTTCCCACGTAATAAGGTACAGAATGACCCAGAAGGAAGAACTTTTAGCTGTGGTAGGTGTGGCAAAAATCACAGACCAAGAGAATGTCCAGCTTATGGAAGAAAATGTGCAGCATGTAATGGTATGAATCATTTTGCAGCAGTGTGCAGACGATACAAACAAGGTGAAAGAAACATTGGTACAAACACAACAAGAAAGAAGGTATTTGAGTGTACTGAAGAGGAAGAGGACACTTTTTTAGGTTTAGATTCTTTGTTTACAGAAGTAAGTACAGAAAACAATATAATAGATAGTTTTCAAAGACAAAGTCAACAATGGTATCAGAAAGTCGAGGTAGGTGGTTTAAATATAGATTTTAAGTTGGATACAGGGGCTGAATGCAGTACACTACCAGAAAAGTACTTTTTAGAGTTGAGTAAAATGAATAATATAGTATTGGAAGAGAGTAGAACAATGTTAGTTGTGTATAATGGGAGTAGATTTAAACCTTTGGGATCAGTAACACTAGTGGGTAAAATAGGCTCTGTTGAGGCCAATATTAAATTTCTGGTAGTGAATGTGGCATCAGTACCCATATTAGGGTTACAGGATTGTATAAAGTTTAATTTAGTTGAACGTGTTAAAGTAGATTCTGTAACTAATAGTCAAAAAAGCCACATGAAAGAAAGGGAAAAATTCTTAAAGAAAAATGTTGAGGTTTTTTCAGGGCTGGGAAGTATAGGAAGTTATAAAATGAGGTTGGCTGATAATGCTGAGCCTGTAATAAAACCAATTAGAAGAATTCCAGAATCAATTAAAGATCAGTTAAAGGTTACTTTATCAGATTTGGAAAACAAAGGTGTAATAGCAAAAGTAAATACACCAACATTGTGGTGTCACAATTTAGTAATAGTAGAGAAACCCAATAAGACTTTAAGATTGTGCTTAGATCCTAAAGAATTAAACAAATGTATACTAAGAGAAAGATACTTGATTCCCAGTCCTGACGAAATCTATAATAGATTAGCGGGTAAACAAGTCTTTAGTGTTTTAGATTTAAAAGATGGGTTCTTTCAAGTAGTACTGGATAAGCAGAGCAGCTACATATGTACATTTGGTACTCCTTTCGGCAGATATCGTTTTAAAAGAATGCCTTTTGGCATATCATCAGCACCGGAGGTAATGCAAAAATTAAACACCAACATCTTTGGTGACATACCAGGAGTTGAGGTTTATTTTGATGATATCATCGTAGCAGGAGAAACCAATAAGGAGCATGATGAAATAATGGAAAAAGTTTTACTAAAAGCAAAGGAACATAACATTAAGTTTAATAGAAGTAAGTTACAGTATAAAGTGGATCATGTAAAATATGTTGGTCTAATAATTTCTAAAACAGGAATTAAAGCAGATAATGAACAAGTTGAAGCAATATTAAGTTTAGAATCCCCTAAAAATGTAAAATCTCTTCAAAAATTTTTAGGAATGGTAAATTATCTGAGTAAGTTCATACCAAGGTATTCAGAGGACTCATTTCCTTTGCGTCAGCTGCTTAAAAAAGACATAGAGTGGCATTGGGGAGAAGTTGAAGAAAAAGCGTTTAGGCTATTAAAGAAAAAAATTAGTTGCGCTCCTACACTTAGCATTTTGGACAAGAATAATGAAATAGTGTTGCAAACTGACAGCTCAAATGTGGGGTTAGGATCTTGTTTGTTACAACAAGGGAAACCCATTTCGTTTTATTCACGAAGCTATACAGAGAGCCAAATTAGATGGGCTCCAATTGAAAAAGAGCTGTTTGCAATATGTGCAGCAGTGGAGAAGTTTCATCAATTTATTTATGGAAGGAAAGTAGTTGTGGAAACGGACCATAAACCATTGATTGTCATAGTAAGAAAAGATATAAGTAAAATTAGTACTAGATTGCAGAGAATGGTGCTCAAGTTATTAAAATATGACTTAGATATTAGATATATACCAGGAAGTAAGATGTATGTGGCTGACTTTCTGTCCAGAAACTGCTTAACAAATAATGCTAAGGATGAACCTACATTAGCTGATGTTGTTCATTGTATTGAAATAGACCTTCCGATATCGGAGTCTAGATTGAAACAGTTACAGTCACATTCAATAAAAGATGAAGTTCTTAAACAGGTTGTTAGTTGGTATTTTGAAGGATGGCCGAAAAATAATAAAAATATTGCTGTTACTGAACTGAAAGAATTCTATAAAGTCAAAGATGATCTGCATGTCAAAGATGGTATAGTGTATTTTAATAATAAAATAGTAGTACCAAAGTCCTTGAGACAAGAAATGCTTAGTCTTTTACATGCAGGTCATATAGGAATAACTAAATGTAAAAAAAGGGCTAGAAGTTTATTTTATTGGGTTGGAATGTCAAGTGACATAGAAAAATTGGTTGAATCATGTAAGGCGTGTGAAAAATTCCGACCATCAAATACAAAAGAACCTCTCATGTCACATGATATTCCAGAACTGCCATTCTTGAAAGTAGGTGTAGATATAATGTATTTTGATGGCAATGATTATTTAGTTTTAGTAGATTATTTATCTAAATGGATAGAAGTGAGAAACCTTAGAGATAAAACAGCTCATAGTGTTACTGTAAAACTTAAAAACATTTTTGCAGTGCATGGTATTCCTAAATTTATAATTGCTGATAATATGCCATTTGCTAGTGTCAAATTCAAGGAGTTTGCAGAAAGTTATGGTATAAAAGTTATTAATTCAAGTCCGAGGTACCCAAAGTCAAACGGTTTAAGTGAGAAAGCAGTAGGTATAATAAAAAACATGATGAAAAAATGTAAAGAAAGTAAGTCTGATTTTTATTTAGCATTGCTCAATTACCGTAACACACCAGTGGCTGGATTAGATGTGAGCCCAAGTCAGATATTGATGAGTAGAATGCTGAGAAGTACCATGCCATGCACAGCAGAAATGTTAGAACCTAAAGTAGTAGAAAATGTTAGAGATAAATTGTTAGAAAACAAACAAAAGGTTGAAAAATATTATAATAACACAGCTCATGAAAGACCTCCATTTCAGCCGGGGGATAATGTGGTAATACAAAATTGGCCTAATAGAACGTGGTCTCCAGCTAAGGTACTACAGAGTCAAGGGCCCAGGTCATATGTATTACAAACAGACACAGGTAATACTGTTAGACGAAACTCAAGTCATGTGAGAAAATCTAAACACCATTGTAATGTGTTACCGGATCACTCTGAGAATGTGACAGAGGTTGATCCTTGCACTAGTGCTGTGGCTGAGCCTTGTAATAATGAAGCTGGTTATGTGACAAGGTCTGGTCGCAGCATTAACAAACCAAGTAGGTTAAAAGATTATGTTTTGTAAAAAGGGGGGATGTTGTATATAGTGTTGCATATGTTTAATGTAGGTAAATATATGATCGTAAGTTGGCTACAGGTGACAAGGGAGTGGTCTTGTCACTTGACGTTGACATTTTTAGATTTAGACATACTTGTAATCTTGTAAACAATACATACATGGAGTTCTTAATAAATTATAATAAAACAAGATATTTATTTATATTAACAATATACCAGATATAACAGTTTCTTTTCACACAAATTTTAAAACGCAACAACCATAAATAATCTAACTACAGCTGTGCCACAGCCACAAAATTGAATAATTTTTGACATGTCATTTGAACATCCAATCAGAACAAAGTTATAATGCGCATGCGCCCGGTCGCTAGGTTTTCCCATATAAAAATTTACCCTCTATCGCCGGTAAAGAAGTATAACTTCAAAAACTTGGGTAAGTCCATCTGAATTAAGAAGGCCGTTGTACCCCCCCTGGCGACAGGACTAATGTTTGTAATAATGTGTCCAATCCTCGGGATTTATGGGATTTAGAATCACTTTCTCGTTAGTCGGCTTCTTAACAGAGTCTATAATGTAGTGTAGTGACATTAATTTATAATAAATGTTGTGGAAGTATTGAAAACAAAAGTTTTTCAGTGTTTTATTATATTTGTTAGATTTTATTATATGTAATTACATATTTACAGGACCCCGCACAAACCTTATGGAAAATAGGTCCCAGTGGATTTCGTTCATACTTTAGGAAAATACTCTTTGAAGCATCCTGATAAAAAGTTCTCATGGGCACAATTCAATCGTATGAAGGATTTTCAAGACATAGAGGTCCAAACTCGGAAAATTATAAGATTTACGGGGTATTCCAATTCCGTGAGTTACTGGTTATTTGGCAACATGTAGAAGTTTGGATCAGGGAAAAGTACTAGTAGTCTAGGATTTTTTCCTGGCTATCCAATGGCGACCTTTACTTTGACCTTGACCTTCAACGGACGTCATCTTCTAGAGTTTCGAGGGTATTCGGCATTCAATTGATATAAACAGATTACTCATGGGTTTTTGGGATCGCTAAACACGAATATGCCATCAGAATTACCCTCCGGATGATGTGGTGCCCAGGGCCTCTGCAAGGGACGTCATCTTCTTGAGTTTCGATGGTTTTCAGCATTTAATTGATGTAAATGAATTACTGGAGGGTTTTTTGAGGTCGCTAAACACAAATATGCAACCAGAACCGACTCCCGGAGCACCTGGTTCTCAAGGTCAATGAAAGGGGCTCCTGGAGTTTCGAGGGTCTTTGGTACTTCATTAATGCAAACGGATTAATTATAGGTTTTTGGGGTTGCTCAACACGAATACGTGATCACATTGTGCCGTAGGCACAATGTGATTCGTGGGTCGGATCTGATAGTGTATGCATGTTCAGCAACCCCAAAAACCTAAGAGTAATCCATTTGATTCCTCCGAAACTCCATAAGATAACCTGTCTTAGGCACCAGGTGCTCCTGTGTCTGTGCTGATCACGTATTCGTGTTCAGCAACCCCAAAAACCTATAACCAATCCGTTTGCATTAATGTAGTACCAAAGACCCTCGAAACTCCATGAGCCCCTTTCATTGACCTTGGAAATCAGGTGCTCCGGGAGTCGGTTCTGGTGGCATATTCGTGTACTGCGACCTCAAAAAACCTTCCAGTAATTCATTTGCATCAATTAACTGCCGAAAACCATCGAAAGTCTAGAATAGATGACGTCCCTTACAGAGGCACTGGCCACCAGGTCATCCGGAGAGCAATTCTGATGGCATATTCGTATTTAGCGATCCCAAAAACCCATGAGTAATCTGTTTATATCAATTGAATGCCGAAAACCCTCGAAACTCTAGAAGATGACGTCTGTTGAAGGTCAAGGTCAAAGTAAAGGTCGCCATTGGATAGCCAGGAGAAGATCCTAGACTACTAGTACTTTTCCTTGATCCAAACTTCTACATGTTGCCAAATAACCAGTAACTCACGGAATTGGAATACCCCGTAAATCTTATAATTTTCCGAGTTTGGGCCCCTATATCTTGAAAATCCTTCATACGATTGAGTTGTGCCCATGAGAACTTTTTATCAGGATGCTTCAAAGAGTATTTTCCCAAAGTATGAACGAAATCCACTGGGACGTATTTTCCATAAGGTTTGTGCGGGGTCCTTTTGTTTTAATCTCAAGCAAATTCAAAAAATGATGAATTGGCTCAAAAAAAAAATTTGAAATTCAAAAAAATCTAAGTAAAATTTACTGCCGTAAAAAATATCGGAATAATAACGTTTGGATGGATTATTAAAAGAAAATCTATAAAACTAAACGATCTGTTAAATCCATTAACATAATTTAATAGCTTTGTTTTGGTTTGTAGTAATTGAATGCATAAATGCATCTGGACTCTTTCGATATAATGATTGGAATGCGTTGGGCGGATTTTGTATAATGTAAAATACAAGCATCACTCTGGTATAGAACACATTAATATTTATAGTTGGATTTATTTCAGTTCAGATACAAAATATTAAATATTTAACAAAATGTCGCCGTATATACCTTAGATTCATAATAGGGGAGTTGTAAGTGATAAATTTTGAAGAGTTAAAAAAATAAATTTTATCTACACTATGTCATAATATATTATGTATAAGTTTTTAGTTTGTGAACACTGCCATTATAGATAGCAGTGCGTGAAGGGTTTAAAGTGTGCGTGAAGTAACAATGTATTTTAAATGGGATTTACTTTTTCGCACTGTTTTTTGGCACACTTTCATATAATCAAATATCCTTAACTTTCGCATTGTCATGGTGATGACATGGTCAGCAATAAATTACGACAAAAGTTTTGACAGCTTTGTGGTTTGAAAGAAGGTAGAATTTTTAAATGTCAAAGTTCTAAAAATTGTAGAATAGAAACGAATTCCAGTGACAAAGTGTTACAGTTTATTTATTTGTTTATCGTAGATAAAATATTGTATGAAACTGTGCGTGAAGTACTTTTTGCAAACTTACGCGATGTACAGCACTCGCGCCGCTGTCGCTCGTGCTTTAAACATCGCGTGCGTTCGCAAAAAGCATACTTCACGAACTGTTTCATAAATAACTATGTACAATATGTCCCACTAAGTTGGAACCATATGCAAACCTCTTTTATTATTAATAATTTACGAAAAAAAAGTTATTCTTCATAAAAAGTTCTGCATTGTCTAAAACCTAAGATGCAATCATCAGATATCAAGTTTTATCAATAGTATACGAAGGATGTCAAAAAATATGAATTTCTCTCAAGAGTAAAGTACCTTTATATTTGACAATATTGAAAATTGTTATTATGAAAAGTTATTTTTAATTTAAAATGATGTTTTCATATGCAATTACATTGTTCTATTCTTCTAATTGAAATTGTTTTTTAAATATTTTTCTCAAATTACGGATAGGTACCGAACATCATTTTTATTTTTGATAATTCCGATATTATTAATTTTACCAAAAAAAAGTTATTCTTTATAAAAAGTATTTCATGGTCTTTAAACTAAGATGCAACCATAATTTATCAAATGACGTTTGTCAGAAAATATGTATTTTGCTCAAGAGTAAAGTACCTTTATGGTACGCAATATTTCAATTAGAGGGATGTATTTGCATATTCGTACATATTTTTTAATTCTGAACAACTTTTCATAACAACAATTTTCAATATTGTGAAAAATAAAGGTACTTTACTCTTGAGAGAAATTCATATTTTTTGACATGCCTCGTATAAAACTGATAAAATTTGATATATTGTCGTTGCATCTTAGTTTCTAGCTAGACTATGCAAAACTTTTTATAAAGAATAACTTTTTTTGGTAAAATTAATAATATCGGAGTTATCATAAATTTAATAAAAATGACGTTAGGTATCCGTAATTTGAGAAAAATTTTCTTTTCCAATTAGAAGAATGTAATATTATATACATATTAGAAAATAGTTTTTAATTCCAAACAACTTTTCATAATAACAATGTTCAATAAGTATTGTGAAATATAAAGGAACTTTACTCTTGAGAGAAATTCATATTTTTTTGACATCCCTCGTATACTATTGATAATATTTGATATCTGATGATTGCATCTTAAGTTTTAGACTATGCAGAACTTTTTATGAAGATAACTTTTTTTCGTAAAATTAATAATAAAAATGTTTTCCATATGGTTCCAACTGAGTGGGACATATTGTATATTCAGTGTGTACGTAAGTAATCTCATTCATTCCAAAATGTATACTGTGAAGATTACAACGGTCTAGAATGCCGGGATTTTTGCAGTTACTCGAGCGCGTCAGATTATCATATGGGGAGAAACCTGGTACCCTCCAGATGTACCTCTACCATATATTGGCTCTTAACACAGGGGAGTTCGTTAAGGAGGGTCCGAAAAAAAAATCTATCCTTAAAAAAACTCGAAATTGTCAGATTAAGATAAGGTAAGTTAAGTACATGCAAGAGAGTGTATATTTCAAAAATCTGACAATTTGGGCCGGGCGTACGGAAATGGGTGAGTCCCAAAGTTTCACAAGAAAAAAGCGAATATTTCGCGAAATGAATGACTGATCGAAAAACTAAAAAATATATGCTCAATATTTTTTAAAAACCTATCGAATGATACCAAACACGACTTCCCACGGAGAGGGGTGGGGGGTAAATTTAATATTTTAAATACGAATCCCGCGATATTTCGCGAAATGAACATTAAATCGAAAAACTGTAAAATACACTTATTCAGTATTTTTAAAAAATCTATCGAATGGCACCAAACACGGCCCCCCACGGAGGTAGGGTTACTTTAAAATCTTATGTAGGAGTCCCCAATTTTTATTGCAGATTTGGATTCCTTACGTAAAAATAAGTAACTTTTATTCGAAACATTTTTTCAAATAATGGATAGATGGCGTTGTAATCGGAAAAAACAATTGTTGGAAATGGAAAATTAAATTAACAAATGGCAAGCGTCCACTAAAATGGAAAATTTTACTTAACTTTTTTTGGTTTTAGGACCTACTCTTCACAACCCAATAGGTCCCCATAACGCTCGAGTGACGACTGCAAATTTTGCATACTTTGCTCCCCTACTATAATAAATAGTATATTTGTGTAAAATAGATAGAATTTATCGGACATACTGTTACAATGTATTAACTAGAAGATTTATTATCCCTCTTAAACACTATAATTTAAATATTAATTTATGTAAATTAGTTTTTCTTTAATTAAATTGCTTATTAAAATCGATATGCTCGATGATGATGAAATTAGAAAATCCACATAGTCATATGAATGTATATACCTACTCCGATTTGCATTTGGATTTTAGAAAGGAAAAACCAAAACTGCTCTTACGTATAAAACCAGAAGCGAACTAGCTACGATTAAACATGTAAAAAATCAAGATTCGAAAGGAAAGAGAAAAAAGAAGGTTTTTTAACGGTTTTTTAACACTCAAGAAAAATGTAGAGATACAATGGAATGGGGAATGTTCTAAAGAAGGCTTTGCCGCATACATTAAAGAAAAATAACAACAACAAATTTAATAACTCCATATAGCAAGACATAACATCCATGGCAAAAGCTGAAAAACTCTACAAACTAGAAGAATAATTGGTAGGGGCATGAATTAGAACATAATGTGACATAATTATCAGAAATTAAGAGACTACAGGATGATTGCTTAGTGGGGTAAAGCTCGATAGATCCTCTATAGTAATAGATAGCAATAAAAGTTAATAACAAAAATTTTAACCACCTTTGAGCTTCACATTACAAAATTAGTTAGAATGTTACAGGGTGTTCGATAACACAGTGGCAGACCAAACTTATGTTTTTGTAAATGGAACATGCTATATTTTATTTTAAATTCGAAATGTTGTTAACTTCTCCATCACAAAAATATAAGGTTTGTTATGTTATACAGGGTATTTACAAAGTTATAACTAATTTTATATGAAAATTGTAACAAGTTTAACTCCCTGTATAAATAAAAATGGGCAAAACAGCAATGGTTTATTAATGCCATATTTTTTTACGAATTGTCAAAATTTTCAAGAATTATTGATATTGCTAATTTTCTTTATATCAAATACAGGGTGAGTCAAAACGCAAGTACATTATTTTCTCAGTAATTTTCAATGGAACACTCTGTATTTTATATCACTATTGAAAAGTACCATTACCGTACTTTAATTTTTAGATAAGATTCCCTATGTCTAAATTTATTAGTTTTTTGAGATATTTTCATTTTTCAATGGACCAGTAGCGTGGCCACCCAAATCACCAGAATTTAATAAACTAGACTGATTTTTTTGGTGTTTCGTTAATAATGAAGTTTATAAAATACCTCCAACAACAAGGGATGAGATGAAAAATGGAATACAAAGTGTATTTCGATGTGTTAATTTACAAATGTTTCGTAGAGTAAGTAGCTCATTAGATGATCGTTTTTTGGCATGCAAAAATGTGTTTGGAGGTAATTTTGAATACCTTATGTAATTACTTAAATATAAGTTAATACTTATTAAAAATATTTTATTAAAAGTAGCTTCTAATTTTTTCAAACATGTTTTTTTGCAAAATGTATTACTGATAAATTATTTCTCGTTCTTTATTTGTTACATTGTTGCATTAACATACAAAAGAAGTATTTAATTGTCTTCACAAAATGTTGTATTTTGTGTTTGTGTGTTTTATTGTAAAATGTATTACTAATTTTTTTTCTTTATTTGTTACATTTTCATAAAAATGTAGTTTTGATTGTTTTAAAAATGTTGCATGTTGTGGTTGTTTTTTTTTTTTGTAAAATGTATTACTAATAAATGATGTTTATTTCTTTATTTGCTACATTGTTACATTGAATACCGGATTGATAATCAGTAATCGTCAATTGTCAATTCAGTCATGGGTTACTTAAAATTTAGATAAATTTAGACATATAAAATAATTTGCTCTGAAAAATGAAAATTTCTCGAAGACTAATAAATTTGGACATAGGGAATGTTATATAAAAATTAAAGTACGGTAATGTTACTTTTCAATAATAATATAAAATACAGGGTGTTCCATTTAACATTACTGAGAAAATAATGTACTTGCGTTTTGACTCACCCTGTATTTGATATAAAGAAAATTAGCAGTGTCAATAATTCTTGAAAATTTTGACAATAAATAAAAAAATATGGTATTAATAAATCATTGCTGCTGTGCTTATTTTTATTTATACAGGGAGTTGAACTTGTTACGGTTTTCATACAAAATTGGTTATAACTTGTAAATACCCTGTATAACATAACAAACCTTTAAATTTTTGTGATGGAGAAGTTAACTTGATTTCGAATATAAAATAAAATATAGGGTGTTACATTTAAAAAAAAAACATAAGTTTGGTCTGCCACTGTTATCGAACAACCTGTAACATTCTAATTAATTTTGTAATGTGAAGTCAAAGTTGACTACAATTTTTGTTATTAACTTTTATTGCTATCTATTACTATAGCGGATCTATTGAGCTTTACCCCACTAATCAATCACCCTGTATACATATGGTGGAGTCGTTTTCTTAATCAATACTAAAATAGCAATTCCGCCAGTGGCGTAGAATTTGGGAAGAATCAACCATTCACTTTCCCCCTTCGTACGCCACTGGTAGTAGCCAGAAACGTTTGTGTAATATAATTTAGTAGGGTGTATAGTACCTACACTTGCTGCTAAATATGACAAGGATATATCAAATGGTCTTTAGTAACTGCAATAAAATGGAAAGAATTGAATTTTGCATCTAGACTTAAAATGCGTTTATCTCGAAAACGGTCGAGTTTAGTGAGATGAATGTAGTACATATATCTTTTTTAAGTAAAAATAATAGGGGAATAAAAGTTTTGATCTCAAAATTATGTAGAGTGAGGGATAAAAAAATTGAACGTATTAAATGAGCGCTGAAAGACGTATGTGGCGCCCTCTGTGTAATATATAATTCTTATTAGGGTATTTAGGTTTCTCGTCACAAAAACCCCACTTACCAAATTTCGTAAAAACCAAATATTAAAAAAAAATAAAATAAAAGTTTAACTTTGACACCCTGTATTTCGGTTATTATCAACTTTCGTACTAAGGTATGTTAGCTTAAATCGACCTATTTTAACCTCAGGAATCTGAGCTTAAGCTATGACCCATTCTTTACCAAACACCCTGTAAAAGAATCCGAAATAACGTGTGCTCCAAAATTATTGTCACCATAGGTGGCTCTGAACGACAGAGATAGCTATAAAATGCAAGTATATTATTAATTCAGGTATACTTTCCAGTTTACGTCAACTTTGACAGATACTTGTCAATGTACGTACGTCAACTTAAAAAAACACTATAATTAACATAAAAAGTAGCAGAGGAAGCAAAATTTTAACTTTATACGAATTAAAAGGTCTTGAGATCTATCTTATCAACGTGTTTTCACTCTTTATTCTTTGTTTGGAAAAGTGATCATAACAACACTGAATATAATAGCCGCAGTTCGCCGTGACGTCACACTCCGGCGGTCTTTCAGATTAAAACAAGACATATGTAATTTTTTGCACGGATAGTTTTGATCCCAATAATTGTGGATCGCTCGTTAGAAAGAGCCTTAAAAGGGCTAAACAATAATAAAGCTCTGAGATACCAACGTAAGCGTCGATGGGACATTCTCACACCTTTTTGGGCTCATTCAATGAGGACCAAACATACTGATGTATTAATAATATCGATACATTTATTCAACTTATAGCTTTGTGTTATACAGTGAGGAGCGCGCTAATAACCGGCAGAATAAAGCAAAAGATGGAAAACATAATACATTGCGAAGTAAAGAGAGATGAAACTAGTAGAGGTAAAAATTATCAATATAAACGGATAAATTAACATTACATTACATAGTTTCCCACTTTAGACGTATCGAAGGAATATGACAACTGTAACTGTGACAGAAGAATTTTATAAAATACTCCCGTCACAGACGTCTAAAGGTGGGAACTATGTAATATAATGTTAATTTATACGTTTATACCGATAATTTCCACCTCTACTAGTTTAATCTCTCTTTATTTCGCAATGTATTATTTTTTCCATCTTTTGAGTTATTATGAGGGTTATTAGCGCGCTCATCACTGTATATACACTGCGCGCTAATAACCGGCAAAATAACGTAAACGATAGAAAACATAATACATTGTAAGACATGAAACTAGTAGAGGTGAAAATTATCGACATAACCGTATAAATTAACATTACATTGCATAGTTTCCCACCTTTAGACATCTGTGACAGGAGTATTTTATAAAAATTCTCCTGTCACACTGAAAGTTGTCATATTCCTTCGATACGTCTAAAGGTGGAAAACTATGTAATGTAACGTTAATATATACGTTTATATCGATAATTTCCACCTCTCCTAGTTTCATCTCTTTTATTCCTTGACAATTGACCATGTATTATGTTTTCCATCTTTTGCGTTATTTTGCCATTTATTATCGCGCTCATCACTGTATATTGAATTATTTGTGACATTCCATCATAAAGGTCTCATAAGTTGACCAGAAATAGATAATACATTTATCGTTAATGTTGCAGATGAAAATTTATTATAATAATAGCAGCTTTTTAATATATTCCATGTTTTATTATACTGTTAATTTTGATCTCATTTATTGCAGTATTGTTTCATTTTGGAATTTGACAATATTGCGGGTGTGTATAAACGATACAATCATGTAGTTTTCGCGTAAATTAACCGTGCATAATTTTGTGGAAACACTTGTTGCTTTATACTTTATTAAACAACTTAATTTTAAATGGTATTTAAATAGATTTTATTGCGCTAATATCGGGAAATTATCAGCACATCTAGTTTTTGGCGCTAGAAGGTAACTTTTATGTTTTTTTTCTCAAAAATGAATAACCATTTTCAATTTTTTTTGATTTTAGTATAAGTATAGGTCAGTAAATGAAGTGAAATACGGCGAAATACGGTTTTTACTTTTCCGCACGCGTGTTAATTTAGATATGTTAATATGGCCTTAAAGTAATTATAATACATGCAATAAACTAATATTTAGATATTATTTACTAATTTATTTCAAATATATCTTATTGTGTTCCTGTTTTAATAAAATTAACGCGACAATTCGATGAAATAAAATTATTTTGACATAATATTAGAAAGTCAAATCGGTAGACAATAACAGTCGTTTTGAATCATCGTCATGGAAACCAAGATCGTCGTCATGCTAACTAATTATATATTGAAACTTTGGTTTTGACAACCTTGTCAAGGAATTAATTTGTGAAGACATTGGAAGACCACCCCAACCAATTAATATTACCATTACTGCAGCCACTAAACAACAGAAGATTGCGAAGATTATGGCCCATAGATCTTCGCTGAAACTGAGGTGAAACCGCTGGGTGATGTACCTCATAACGCCATTTTAGTGTACAATAATACATTGATATATGTTATTGTACTTGTTATCAAATTAGCTTATATAATATGTAATTATGATTGCTAATAAATGCTTACAAAAAAAAAAAAAAAAAAATTGATTAAGATTTGGTAATTTTTTAAAGACTCTTAGAAAAAATATTGTTCCTAATTATTGCAGAAAGTCTCTTTTCCGCACTCGACTGCTTGCCGAACTCCCGCTTCGCGTCGTTCGGCAAACTGAAGTCGCGTGCGGAAAAGAATGACTTTCTGCACTTGTTAGGAAAATAACTATTTCGATCTGATGTTCATATCGCGAAATAACGCGGGATTCGTATTTAAAATATTAAATTTACCTCCACCCCCCTCCGTGGGAAGTCGTGTTTGATATCATTCGATAGATTTTTAAAAAATATTGAGCACATATTTTTAGTTGTTCGATCTATCATTCATTTCGCGAAATATTCGCTTTTTTCTTGTGAAACTTTAAGGCTCCCCCATTTCCTTACGCCTGGCTCAAATCGTCAGATTTTTGAAATATACACTCTTTTGCACGTACTTAACTTACCTCATCTTAATCTGACAATTTTGAGTTTTTTTAACGATAGATTTTTTTTTCGGGCCCCCCTTAACGAACTCCCCGGTGTTAAGAGCCAATATATGTTAGAGGTACATCTGCAGAATACCAGGTTTCTCCCCATATGATAATCTGACGCGCTCGAGTAACTGCAAAAATCCCCGCTTGGGCTCCCCTATCATAAGCAAGTTACGCTACTACTTTAAAATTGCTTCCTTTTTTATTGAAAAAAAATCGTGAAAATCACCCCTTATTAGAATACTAAATGAAATTAATCGTTACCGCCTTACAATTTACTTTACTCATACAGTGATGAGCGCGCTAATTACCGGCAAAATAACGCAGAAGATGGAAAATATAATACATTGCGAAACAAAAAGAGATGAAACTTGTTGAGGCGGAAATTATCGTTATAAACGTATAAATTAACATTACATTACATAGTTTCCCACCTTTAGACGTATCAGAGAAGTATGACAACTGTCAGTGTGACAGTAGAATTTTACAAAATACTCCTGTCGCAGACGTCTAAAGACGGGGAACTATGTAACGTAATGTTAACTTTTAAGTTTATAACGATAATTTCCACCACTACTAGTTTTTCCACCTTCCGGAATTTATTATGTTTTCCATCTTTTGCGTTATTTTGCCGGTAATTAGCGCGCTCATCACTGTATATTGTTTATATGGTCTCCGGTAAGTGTCACCGGTTCAAAGTATTTTTGAAAGAGGTATTTCATTGAATGAGTACTAATCACGAGTGTATACAAACTTGCAATAGTCAATTTTACAATTTTTTGTCTTACAGAAAAACAAAAACTCCAAAATATTTAGAAAAGCAAAAACTACATTTGTTTACTCTCCAAGATTTTCCGTATCACTAACACCTTTTAGTTTTTTTGAAAAAAACATTTTTTTTTTCTAAATTAAAAAAGTATTTCTCAACCAAATTTTTTCAAGCGGTAAAACTTATAGTCATATAAACACGTAAAACTTTACAGTCATAGTAAAGTAAATCGTAACGCGATAACGAATAATTTCATTTGGGATACTAATTAGAGGGTGATTCTCACTTTTGTTTACAAAAAAAGCGACCAACTTTATTTTGAGCGTAACTTGCTTAGATTTGGTGATATAAATTTTAATAAAAAACAAAAATACAGCTATTTTTAAAACATTAAAAAAAAAGGAATGTGTGTGTTGTACGCACGCAAGAAGTTATACTTCTATTATATGATCTCAACGAAATAAATATACTTTAAACAGTTTATTTGTATTTTATTTAAATATTAAACTAATTTTAATACTTACTACTTTCATTAGAACAATACCAAAAAAAAAATAATAGGAAACATCCGGATTTGAACCCGAAACCTCTCGATCTGTAGTTGAATACTCTACATTGACCTATAATCTCTCTATTTACATTATTTTCTCGGATATAGTGACAAATCACTGTGACAAGTAGATGAAGTGAAGTATAATAAATATAATAATTATTTAATAATACGTATTTTATTATCTTATTCCCGAGGAAGACAATAAGAACCTATTTTTCATAAGCTACAACTCTGCTTCTGCTGGATCTATAGACTTCATACATAAAACATTTTTTTCTTTGTTTTATAAGCTACATTTTTGCTGATAATTTAATTTTTTTTATAAAATACTTACTCTTTGAGTTATTTGCGAGGAACTGTCTAAAAACGTGTTGTTGTTGAAAAATAAACATTTTCACTCGCAAATAACTCGAAAAGTATTGACTTTTTTATAGAACGAATGTTGCTTAGACTAAGTCGATTTCCCTACTTATATTGAACGTATGTTTTTTAAACCCCGACAAGAGGTGGCTTTCACCCTCCATGTAGTAACAACTCTTTGTTAAGTAGTAATTACACGAGAGCTCTACAAGTATCGATTTGTATCCCGAGTGACACTTTGACAGTTTTAATTTCAGGACCCGAAGGGAAGTGCAATTATGTCAAAGTGTCACGAGGTTAAAACAAATCGATAATTTTTAAGAGCTCGAATGTATTTGCTCGAAAGATTATTTCATGAAAAAAATGTTTTTTAAATCATTTTAACTAATATTTTATTGATGTATTCGCCTGAATATTTTCTAAACCTGTGGATGGTGTCTATTTGACAAGTTATAAAACATTAATTGTCATTCATGTCACTGCATAATCATTTTTGCCTAGCAACGAAGGGCATCTGACGTAATATCCACGACAAATTATCGAAAAAAATTACCGCTGAAATTTTTATTCTTGTAGATTTGTATTGGTCAGAATCTCTATGAATGAAATAATCAGTAGTAATTACAGGAGAGCTCTAAAATTATCGATTTGTATCCCGAGTGACACTTTGACAGTTTTAATTTTACGACTCGAAGGGGAGTGAAATTATATCAGAGTGTCACGAGGTCAAAACAAATCAATAATTTAAGAGCTCGAGAGTAATTCTGTAAGATTATTTCATGAATAAAACTATCTTTTTAAATCTTCTTCTTTTTCTTCTTCTTCTTCTTCCTTCTTGTATGTAGGCTTTAGAGCCTGTTTCTTCTTTAATATCAGACTTTTCCCTGATATTCGTCGGAGTATTTTCATCTCTGTTGTTTATAGTAGTCGTCTCGTTTTAGATGTGTCAGGTCTTGTCACCGCCGTGTATGTCAACATAGGTCTAATTGCTGCTTTATAGATTCTTGCTTTTGTGTCTTGTCTTAGGTGTTTGTTCTTCCAGATTGTGTCATTAAAGGATCCCGCCGCTTTACTTGCTTTTAAGCTTTGTTGTCGTACTTCCTCTTCAACATCTCCGTAACTGGTTATATCTATTCCCAGATATCAAAACCTTTCTTCCTGCTTTATTATTTTCCCATCAATTTCTTTTTAAATCATTTTAACTAATATTATATTGATATATTCGCCTGAATATACCTGTTTCTTCGTGTTCTCTGTGACAAGTTTTAAAACACTAATTGTCATTAATGTCACTTAATGTTCATTTTTGCGTAGTAACGAGGAGCATCTGACGTAAAATACAAATGACGGGAAATTATCAAAAATTATCGGAATTAATATCACAAGAGAGTGAGAATAAATTGCGACAATTTTTCGAAAACTTGTTGTCTGGCAATAGACACGAGAGCCCACAGGGCTCAAGTGGCTATTGCCCAATGACAACAAGTTTGAGAAATACTGGGGCATTATTTTCTTATTTATTCTTACTGTCGTGTGATATTCGTCAGGTTATTTTTTACAATTACATATAAAATTTAAGTCTTTGTATAAAAACATTCAGTGACATTGTTCCCAATTAATATGACACACATTTTTCAACTTGTCAAAGTAAACAGCACAGTTTAGCAAATATTTAGACGAAGATATTAATAAAATATTAGTTAAAATTATTTATAAATACAATTTTATTCATGAAATAATCTTACCGAAGTGAATTCGAGTGCTTAAATTTGCCGATTTGTGTTATCCTTGTGACAATTTGACATTATATGCAGAACTATAAGTTTATTATGGATATTTTCTTAAATGTGACAGTTGTCAAAACTAGTAAACTGGTCGCAATTAAACAGAAACAATCTACTTAAAATATTCCCACTGTAATAATGTAGAGTAGAAAATTACCGCTGTAATAATAATCTGATTGGACAGAATTAAACACGTGATGAAAAATCTTAATACACGATTGGAAGTTAATATCATTAAAAAGTTTTTTTAAACGTTTATTCAGCAATCTGTTAGTTATAAAAATTCTAACAATAAGCGACTTTGGGGTTTGAAGTAAAAAAAAATTGACGTTAGAGAGGTCAGTCCAATGACTGGACCTCTAGTATGGAACAAACATGACATTCCGATAATGAACTACATACAAACATACATTTTACATTTACAAACAATACATATATCTAAAATATAAACACAATTACGGTGAGTTATAAAACTTATTTATAAATAAGGTCCAGTGGATTTTTACGTTTTAGTCTGTGAGTTTCTTGACTATTATCAAGCAAGTTTATTGCCAGGGCATTTGGATGGCTTTCTAGGCGTTTTATGTACCGAACACTGCACTGAACTATCACTTCACTGATCGTAGGTACTTCTAGATCACAATAAATGTCTTTGTTTGACACGCCCCATGGGGCGTCTGTTATAGAGCGTAACACTTTGGATTGTAATCTTTCCATTATGGATATGTTGGATTTTGCTGCTGTACCCCATAGCTGGATCCCATAGGTCCAGACCGGTTTGAGTATTGTATTGTATACCAACAGTTTGTAACGTATAGACAACTTCGATGTTCAGCCCAGTCTCCAATAATGTTTACGAAATTTTAAATTTAACTGTTGGCGCTTTTTCCATATATGTGTTCTCCATGTCAAAGTTTTGTCCAGGTGCATATAGTATTTTTACTACAAAAGCAAGATTACGTAGGTCAAAATTTTTGACGTATGAGCACTGTCAAAATATTAGAATGTGACTTTTCATCATGGCCACGTTTATGTCATTACTTGTCAGAGATATTTTTCTTTGTTTTTGTTTACTATAAAAATAATATCTATAATTATTTATTCATTATATCATTAATGATGTCAGTTGGTTTTAATTACTTGCCGAAAAATATTAATTAGCAACCATATTATCATAGTGTACGTATCATCATTAAAATAGATTATTTCACAGCTTACAGCATAATTGACCGCAACCAGCAACACTGAACTGTCATTTGCGTTTGAATATATGAGTAGCGTGCGAATGTCTAAAATATTTAACTAAAATTGAGGGGTCCGGCAGTAAAAAATGGCAAGGGGCAGTAAAGAAGTTTTGAGTTTTGAAGTGTTGAATTTTGGAAAAAATATTCTTATATTTTTTATTAAAAAATATAAGAGTATGAAGCATGTTAAAACTAGCTGAATATGTTGTTAATACGTAGGCAAAATATGGAAAACCAAATATTTTTTTATAATGATTAATTAGAAAAGTATGAAAATATGAACTACAACTTAACATTGTTTACCTAAAATATTTGAAATAGTTTAACATAACGTGTTAGGGGTAGGTACTAGGAATTCATTTTAAATTTAGATACCATTTGTGCTAAACGGCTGGAATCAATTTCCAAAATGATTTTACATCTTTCAGGTTTTCTAAAACGTTTAAATAAAAATAATAATATAGCGCTGGAGAGAATTTATTTTCATGTTTGCAAGTAAAAATGTTAAGTTTTTATGCAAAGTGAACGTGAATGTAAACAATGTTAAGTACATCCCTTACCATTTTTTACTTGCGAACATTTATTCTAAGAATATAAAGAAATTGTCTTCTTTATAGAAACTTGACCAAGCTAGCTTCACTAAATACTTGAAATTCGGGATCTTTATCTGAGTTGCAATCATCGTAGCTCTCAGAATTGTCACTATTAACAGCAAAAAAGCCATTTAGATGTGAACAAACTGCATTATCATGGACACATAACATTATTTTCATGCTTATGCATGTCACTTACCAAATTTAAAAAAATTATCTGGCTCCATCTATTATTAGAAGGATAAACCAAGTAAAATTTTCTGCTTTGCCATGTCCCTTGCCATCTTTCACCATTGTTTACTACCGAGCCCCTCAATTATTATTTTTTGGAAAAATCAACTTAAATAATTCTTTTAGAAAATTTATATTATTGATAATAATAAATGTTTGTGGTTATTTAATTAATATAATTCTAAAATTCTCAATGGAATCGCGATTACGTTTTTCTTATACGCTGTGAGCTCGTACGTAGAGGGGATATTTACAAATTCGCGAACGCCAGTATAGTCCAGGAACTGAAGCTTTTCACCCCGCAATTTTTACAGAATGGATCGATTTGCTTGAAAATTTGAGAACGAGTAGTGGATAGTCCAAGGATTAAAATCTATATGATGCCGAAAGGCGCTTTTACCATGGGGGTGGTTGCCACCCCATCCCGAGGGTGGAAATTTTTTATTATATTTTGATCGCAAAAGTTGATAAAAATATTCATTCTAAGCAAAAAATGTTCTATACATTTTTTTGATAAAATTAATAGTTTTCGATTTATTCGCTATCGAAAGTGTTAGTTTTATATCGAAAAAATAAGTGTTTTTCAATAATATACTAATTTACGATTCGCTCAATTTTTGCCGTAGGAAAAATTTTCTCAAACCAATTTCTTGGGAATTAAATAGTCTACAATTTCATATTTAAACATTTTCTCGTATCTCTGATGCTAATCTTTCTATTCTGAAGAAATCGACATTTTTACCAAACTACAAAAATTCGTTATTCGCTTTTAACTCCAATTTTTTAAAAACTAATCTTTCTAAGCCAGTCAAACTTCTAGAGTATATTAATAATACATAAATAAAGAAGAATGAATAAGGCCAATGACTAAAAACATCGCTAACTTACATTATTATGCTTCCAATTGGATTTCTCCTTTTTTTTTTTTTCAAAAAAATATATTGATTTTTTAACCGTAACTTTTATATTTTTTATCTTAGAAAATTTGGCAAAAAGAATGTGGCAGGTTTTTATAACCTCTATAAGTCTATTAATATTAATTCTTTTTAAAATACTCAGTCGCAAAAAGAGGTGACTTTGAAAGGGTTGGTAAAGGTGGTTTTTGCATGTTATTACAAGTTTTAATTATCAATAGCTCACTCAATTTTTGCTGTAGTAAAAAATTTTGCAAACCAATTTTTTGCGAATTAAATAAGCTACAATTTAATATTAAAACATTTTTTCGTATCTCTGATGCTAATCTTTCTATTCTGAAGGAAAGGCCATTCTTTTACAAACTACAAAAATTCGTTATTCGCTTCTAACTCCATTTTTTTAAAAACTAATTATTCTAAGCCAATAAAACTTCTAGAACCTATTATTAATATAAAAATAAAGAAGACCAAATAAGGTTAATGAATAATTTTAATTAGGGTGGTGACTAGGAGGTTGTTTCGGATCACTTTTTCGCTGAAAAAAGTAGGGACTAACATTCTTTTCAATAAACATCACTTAATTTTTAGCTAAAGACTTTGTTTTTATTTCTGGAGATAGATATTTTAAAATGCTTTAAATTGGTTTAAATTAGTTATCCTCGAAAAATGCATAGTTTTCCCGTCTTTGACTTTAGTCCTGTCGCCAGGGGGGTACAACGGCCTCCTTAATTCAGATGGACTTACCCAAGTTTTTTTTATATATTTTGACCCGTAGAATACGAATTTTTTGGGTAACAGTTGATCCGGATGTCGATAAGATTGTTATAGACAAAGAACTTGAGGAATTACATAACAGCGATTTCTCGCAAAACAAAACATCTTTTTGTATTTTTTTAAGCAAAAAATATCCCTACAAGTTTTTTCGTAGAATGCATAGTTTTCGAGATAACCGCGGTTGAACTTTCAAAAAATCGAAAAATTGCAATTTTTGAACCCGAATAACTTTTGATTAAAAAATGAAGTAGCAATTCTGCTTACCGCATTTGAAAGTTTAAGTCAAATTATATCGGTTTTGATGATTTGCATTGCTAAAAATTAATTTTTTTATTGTTAAACTAATCTATAAACACATAGTGTTTCCCGTGCCTAATGCATGCGTTTTAACGCATGCTACGTAGAAATTGCCTCGCTTGCACTCGTAGCTACTCTACCTACTCGTTCGATTTTAAATGAGAAATCATTGAAAACAACACTCACATACTAGGTGTTTATAGCTTTGTTTAACAATAAAATAATAAATTTCTAGCAATGCAAATAATCAAAACCGATATAATTTGACTTAAACTTTCAAATGCGGTAAGCAGAATTGCTACTTTATTTTTTAATCAAAAGTTATTCGGGTTCAAAAATTACAATTTTTCGATTTTTTGAAAGTTCAACCGCGGTTATCTCGAAAACTATGCATTCTACGAAAAAACTTGTAAGAATATTTTTTGCTTAAACTGACCCAAAAAATACAAAAAGATGTTTTGTTTTGCGAGAAATCGCTGTTAAGTAATTCCTCAAGTTCTTTGTCTATAACAATCTTATCGACATCCGGATCAACTGTTACCCAAAAAATTCGTATTCTGCGGGTCAAAATATATAAAAAAAACTTGGGTAAGTCCATCTGAATTAAGGAGGCCGTTGTAGCCCCCCTGGCGACAGGACTACTTTGAAACTACAGTATTTAGCATTTGACGAAGAAGAGCTAACATTTAATAATGTATAGCTCGATTACTATTGGTCTTAAAAAAACTAAAAGAAACGGTTTTGTTTATTGTTTCAAAAGGTACATTTTTGTTAAGTAAAGTTGTTTTGATAAAACGAAAACTTTTGGAGTTATTAGCCGAAACTTATTAACAACATTGATTTTTTCGATATAAAACTAACACTTTCGAAAGCGAATAAATCGAAAACTATTAATTTTATCAAAAAAATGTATAGAACGTTTTTTGCTTAGAATGACTGTTTTTACTAACTTTTGCTGTCAAAATATAATAAAAAATTTCCACCCCCGAGATGGGGTGACAACCACCCCCATGGTAAAAGCGCCTTTCAGCATCATATAGATTTTGATTCTTGGACTATCCACTACTTATTCTCAAATTTTCAAGCAAATCGATCCATTCTGTAAAAATTGCGAGGTTTTGTCCTATTTTAAGCTTCATTACTTGTACTAGTAGTGACAAGTTTGTAAACGTTTACCGGAAATTTGACATAAATGTTAAAGTGATTAATTTAAAATTAAAATTAAAAACATTAATTATAAACAATATCAGTTGGCCAAAGCTGTGGTATATATTTTTACCTTAAATATACTTACGTTTTAAATACTGAATTTAAGTTTTTTTAATGTTCCGTAATATCTAATTATAAATAATCTATTATAATCTTAGCGCCATCTACACGATTATTGTCAAAGTATCCGAAGTAAGAAATTGATATTTTATCAATAGAACGTCAAAATGATTAGAAAAATCTTAAAAAAATCAATTACAATTTAATTACTTTTTTGCGTTGTAAATATTAAGCGATAACAATTAAATAATAAATTTAAAAATTACCGGTAAAAGTTGAATTAGTAACCGCTAGGAGCGACACCAGCGAAGCTCAGAGCGTATAGGGCTTTTCATCGATTAGCATTTGTTTGGAGCTTCTGTCATGTGTCACCTAAATATTAATATATCTACGTCATACGTCTTTGGTTTGTATCATTGTAAAATACCAATAACGTATGACGTAGATATATTAATATTATGTGACACATGACAGAAGCTCGAAACAAATGACTGTGAACGAAAAGCCCTATTAAAATACCATGTGAACGCTTATACAAGATCGGGTAGTTCCGTGTTGGTGTCGTATTTTAGCTGTGCTACACAAATTTCAATTCTAGAGTTGATGTTATGGAATATCATTATTTTCGTTAACATTAACAAATATTTTGGCATATGATTAATATATTTCGGCAATAGGGCTTTTCGTCGATTGTCATTTGTTTCGAGCTTCTGTCATGTGTCACATAATATTAATATATCTACGTCATGCGTCTTTGGTTTGTATCATGGGTATATACCAATAACGTACGACGTAGATATATTAATATTACGTGACACATGACAGAAGCTCGAAACAAATGACTGTGAATGAAAAGCCCTATTGATGAAATCCGATTGACGTCATTATTAGAATAAAGAATTATAGATATTATTTTTATAGTAAAGAAAAACAAAGAAAAATATCTGACAAGTAATGACATTAACGTGGCCATGATGAAAAGTCACATTCTAATGTTTTGAAAGTGCTTTTACGTCAGAAATTTTGACCTACGTAATCTTGCTTTTGTAGTAAAAATACTATACCAAGGTATTTAACGCTTTCGGCTTGTGGAATTGCGACATATTAGGCGATATTTTGCGACATTTTGTAAGTATAATATGCTGTGATTTTGATTCATTGATCTTTATTCGCCATTTATTTGTCCACTTTTCAATGTTCCTAATATGCCTTTGAATAGATTCGGATGAGATTCTTGTAGGTTTCTATTGGTTCTATGAATTAAATAATCAAGCAAATCCGTCGTAACGAGAAAAATTACACTTTAAAACAGTCATATACTGGCCTAAAAGGTTTTCATCCCTAATCCAAAATAGTCGCAAATTCGTGAAATATACTTTGCTGTATTATTTATTGAACCCGGTCCTGTACAATCTATAATTACATGCGTTTATGTGCATTCAGTAATTAGCATTCTGTGTTGCTTAACAAATTAATTTAAGTACAGATTAGTTCAATATTAGCCCGAATTGTACACGTCGTTTATTTTTTTTTTCTAAGTTGAAGAAGGTGTGGCGATATATACCAACTAACGCTCTCTTATTTACTTCTTATGCAAATCGAACTATTTGATATTCGAGATATTATAAATTAATCATTCTTAGCAGGTAATTAACAATTATTCCTTATTATTAGAAATTATATTTCTATTTGCGTTTGGTATACATAATTAAAATGGGAATACATTAAATTAATACGAGATATCGACCAAATTGAAAATAAATCGAAGCTTAAGCGGATCTGCGTATCTGTGGTGGACTACATAAAGCGTAAAAATACGATAGAAATTAATGTAATTTGCGATCATTCGTTTCGAAGATTTGCCGTTCTTTAGAGAATTTATTAATCGGTATGGGACGATTGCGCCGATTTTTCCGGAGATGTGTTCAGCTGAGTGCACGATTGCGCCGAACTTACTCAGATGGTGCCTAATCCCTGGGATTGCACCGCCTCTCGTGGTGACCTAGTATCTTACCGCCCTCCTTCACTGACTGTACCGCCGCACCGTATAATGGATTAATAGACGAAATAGGTTAAATTATATACTTACAAATGGAACTAAATACAGCAATTTATTTTAAGAATATACACTTACACTTACGGACTTGACAGATGATTATTATCATCGCAAATTAGTTTTTTGTCAATGGTCTCAGCAGCAAGTGTATAGCGACCGATTTTTTTTCGAATATGCGCTTTTTGTAGATGATGGTTGAATTGACATAATTTTCATTACTGTGAATCAAGCAATCCCTACTTTATTAACAGGTGTAGTCCAACTAGTTGTACTAGAAATGATTGGAGTGGTATTAATACTAGACGTAAGAGCATTAACATCACCCAATATCGGATCGGACCACAAAATGGTGCTTGGAAAATTTTTGCTCAAAATACCATAAAACAAAAAAAAACCACCCAAGTACTTCGAAAAACTAAACATAGAGTCTCTAGAGAACCAAAACACAAAATGGCTGTATAAAAGACGTTTAGAACAAAGATTTGAGATAAACCCAGTACTTAACAACAGGTGAAGGAGTAAATGAGACATGGGCAAAAATAGAATATAATATATTACAAGCCGCAAAGAAAAGCATAGGAGCCAGAAAAATTAACCTGAATGCAACAAAAATATCAAAGACCTGGTTCAATACTGAAATAAGAGATCTAGCGTATGAGAAGAGGAAAACATACCTACAATACTGCACTAACAAAGCACCACAAAATTAGGTACCAACAATACAGAGATACAAGAAATTACATCAATTCTAAGATAAGAAATATAAAAAGAGAATATTGAACCCGCTTTGCCAAAGAAATGGAAAACGATTTGTATAGGGCGCAAAGAAAAGTTTGGAAAATATTAAAAAGTAGGAAAAAGCCCATTAACGAATATAGAAGTTTAAATAAAATAGAAGCAGAACAATGGACCGCCTATATAGAAGAACTATATAAGGAAGATACTATAAAACCCGAAGAAGAGGAGGAAACAGGAAATGAAGACGAATCCAACATAGACACAGAACTAAGAACTAGAAATCACAAAAGAAGAAATAATGAATAACATACGTAAGTTAAAAAACAGAGAAGCCCCAGGACCCGATGGGATACCAAATGAACTCCTAAAATACGGAGGAGAAATCTTAATCGACAACATAGAGATTCTCTTTCAAGAAATAATATGTAGCCAGCGTGTACCAGACTCAGACCAGTGGAGGACCAGTATAACAATACCTATACACAAGAGAGGAAACAACAAAGACCTTAGCAACTACCGTACCATCACCTTGCTGAGAACAACTCTTAAACATGTAACAAAAATACTTGCCAATAAAATAAATGAATAATACACAATAAGTGAGGAACAACAAGGTTTTCGGAAAAATAGGTCCACAGCAGACGCCATATTCATAGCCAGACAAATTGCTGATAAAGCACTGGAATATAATAAACCTGCATTTATGTGCTTTATAGATCTGACTAAGGCCTTCGATTGTGCAACATTGGAAGATGTGCTAAGATTGCTGAAGGAGAAAAATCTGCCCAACAAGATGATAAGGATTATTAAAGACATTAATACGAAGAAATAACCAGAATAAAATTCGAGAATGAACTAACATCGGAAGTAGAAATCAACTCGGGAATCAGACAAGGGGATAGCTTTAGCCCATTGCTTTTTAATTTAGTAATGGATAAAATCATAGAAAACATTAAAGGTACTGGAAAAGGATAAGATGGCAGAAAAACAAATAAAAAACCTCTGTTATGCTGACGACGCAATCTTCATCTCCGATAACGAGGAATGGCACAAACTTTCAATACAGTGGCGAAGAACTACAACATGAAAATATTAACATCTAAGACAAAATCCCTGGTAGTGTCAAGGGAATGCGTAAGATGCAAATTAGTTATTAACAACGAACTAATTGAACAAGTCTCGAGATTCGAATATCGGGAAATGAAAGTCGCATATACAAATCATGTGTAAGACCGATCATGACGTACTCGATAGAAACAAGATGTGACACAGCACAAACCAAGAGGATACTGAGAACATTAGAAATGAGAACGTTGAGGTCAATAACTGGCAAAACACTGAGAGACAGAATACGGAACGACAGAATAAGAGATCTCTGTAACATACAAGATATAGTACGGTGGGGAAGACAGAAAAGACGAGAGTGGAATCAGCATGTGACGAGAATGTACAGCGAGAGGATAACCTGTATAGCCAGGGATTCGAAGCCAACAGGCAAAAGTCCAATAGGAAGGCCCTTTAAAAGGTGGCGAGATAGCTGGCAGTAGGCAACACCACAGCTACGAATACAAGCTCAAAATCGGTTAAGAACAGGCCAAGAGGCCTAATATAAGAAGAAGAAGAAGAAGAAGAAGAAGAAGAAGAAGAAGAAGAAGAAGAAGAAGAAGAAGAAGAAGAAGGTATTATTGGGGACTATGTGATAGACCCACATTTTGTGACGACCGTGTAAATGATATATCAGGGTATACTGTTTTTGCATCTAAACTATCTTGTCGTCATCATCAATTGCTTTTTTAGCTAGGAGGCTGTGAGGGTGCGATTTAGTAAGGACTAAATTGTAGTTCTTTTTTTACCTTAACCTTTTGTATTATTCAGTTTCGTTGTATCGCTTTAATATACAAGAAATAGTGGATTGATATATTTGCAACCTAGGCGCAATAACTTTTTGTCTGCATCCCTCGTTTGCTAAAGTAACAATTTTAATACAAACAACAGCACTTAAATGTTGCATATTATGAGCATAAAATGTTGCATTAACAAGAGCATATAAGTTGCATATAAATAACACTTGAATTAATGCGCGGAAATTGTCAAATGTCACTCCCACACGCAAGCCTTAAAAAGATGGGAGAAAGAGCAAGGATATAGACTTGTCAGTAACTAGCTGGGAATGATCAGGAAAAACCTACACTTGACAGTTGGTTTTTTACTGGTCATGGTAAGTAAGCAAACATATCCACAAACGGGCTAGTAGACACACATCTATGCAGGAAGTGTGGACGAGAAGACGAAACTGTCGAGCATGTCCCTATATGGATGTCCGGAGTTATCATCAATACGCGTTAGGCGAGCTCTGGTCTACAACTGCCCACATAAGTGAGACCTCCCCTGGCGACTTGTCTATCTTCCTGGAAATGGCAGGATGGACAATGAGCTAAAGACGACAGTTCCCTGGGAGGGTGCGTAATGGGTTAATTGTGTCCTAAGTGCTGTAGGCTTGACTCGCCTTCCCTACTTTATAGATACATACAGTCGGAAAAATGAAAGAATAGAGCTTTTCATCGACTGTCATTCCGACTGGTTTCGAGCTTCTGTCAAATGTCGTATAATCCGTTTATAATATTAATATATACGGATTATATAACATATGACAGAAGCTTGAAGCAAATGACTGTGAACCCATGAACGATCACATCAATCACATATTTTGTAATTGCTGTTTTTTTTTCCATAAATATCAAACGAGAGAGATAGATTATTAATAATCTGAATAATATGTGATTGATGTGATCGTTCATGGGTATTCTTTCATTTTTCCGACTGTATATATTTCAAATAGTTGAAACGTCAACAATAAAGTAGACAACGAAACGCCATCATTGTTAGTCGTCAAAGCACACTACATAATTTGTTACATTATTTGTTCTGTCTATACATTATGATGTCACTATAGTAGGGGAGCAAAGTATGCTAAATGTGCAGTCAATCGAGCGTTATGGGCACCTATTGGGTTGTGAAGAGTAGGTCCTAAAACCAAAAAGAGTTAAGTAAAGTTTTCCGTTTTAGTGAGCGCTTGCCACTTTTTAATTTAATTTTCCATTTCCAACAATTGTTTTTTCCGATAATAACGCCATTTATCCATAATTCGAAAAAAAATTTCGAATAAAAGTTACTTATTTTTACGTAAGGAATCCAAATCTGCAATAAAAAATGGGGCTTCTATTTAAGATTTTAAAGTAACCCCCCACCCCACCTCCATGGGGGGTAGTGTTTGATGACATTCGATAGATTTTTCAAAAATATTGAATAAGTGTATTTTACAGTTTTTCGATCTGATGTTCATTTCGCGAAATATCGCGGAATTCGTATTTAAAATATTAAATTTACCCCCACCCCTCTCCGTGGGAAGTCGTGTTTGGTATCATTCTATAGATTTTTAAAAAATATTGAGCACATATTTTTTAGTTTTTCGATCTGTCATGGGTCTCGCGAAATATTCGCAATTTTCTTGTGAAACTTTGGGACTCACCCATTTCCTTACGTCCGGCTCAAATCGTCAGATTTTTTAAATACACACTCTTTTGCATGTACTTAACTTACCTTATCTTAATCTGACAATTTCGAGTATTTTTAAGGATATATTTTTTTTCGGGCCCCCCTTAACGAACTCCACTGTGTTAAGAGCCAATATATGGTATAGGCACATTTGCAGGGTACCAGGTTTCTCCCCATATGCTAATCTGACGCGCTCGAGTAACTGCAAAAATCCCCGCTTGGGCGGGGATACCATAAGTATTCCGAATTTCGATGATACAGTACAAAGTAAAACACTCCAGATATTTTATAACTCAAATCTCGTCGCAAAAAGTATCGCATAAATGTATTAAGTCTAGAAGTTTTGATTAGTATCTCCTAAATTTTTTGGAAATGCCATGGAATAAGTACATTTAACAGTGGTTTATTGCAGTAAAGTGAAAAATCAAAGACAAACAGGCCTTAAAAATTAAAATAACAATTATTCAACAAAAATAAAAAATACAAATCTATGAAATAAAAAAATTCAAGGACAAATTGAACATTTTAGTATCTGACATTACCACCTTTGGCTCTAATGACGTCCCTTATTCACTGTGGAAGGTTTCTTATCAGATACCATATTATGTACTCTAAATTCAAATTGTCCCATTCTTCCGTTAAAGTATTTCCCAGTTCATCAAGGTTATATGCATCTTTTTAGTTAGTCCCAAACATGCTCAATTGGGTTTAGGTCTGGGCCGACTGCTGGCTAATTGAGAACTTGAAAACCAACCTCTTGAAGATATTGCATTGTTATTCCAGCAACGTGCAGGCTAGCGTTGTCTTGCATAAAAACGAAATTATCTCCAATAATTGCAACTATAGACAAGACATTTTCTTCAAGAACCTCTCTTATATACCGATCAGCTGTCAAGGACCCCCTACGAAACACTGTTAATTCTGTGTGACTTGCAAAGCAGATGCCTCCCCAAATCATAATCGAGGGAGCTCCAAAATTTCTGGCTGCTCTTACGTTACATTGAGCAAATCGCTCGCCGTCGCGATTTTAAACTGGAATACATCTATTGGATCCACAAAGTGCAAATCTTGACTCATCAGTAAAAATAATATTAGCCCAGTCGTTAATATCTAAATCGACATGTTTTCGTGCGAACCTTAAACGTGCCATACGGTGTACCCTCGTTAACAGTGGAGCAGTATCAGACACTCTAGCTCTGATTCCAAATACCCTTAATCTGTTTCTAACCGAATTGATACTTATTCCAACATTACTGACTCTGAAAAGACCATTTTGCAGTTGCCTAGCTGTAATATGACGTGTATGCAGAGTCTGCAGACGTAAATAACGGTCATCTGCGGGTTTCATGCACCTGGGATGTCCTGGAACTGGTCTTCTTGTGTAACTTTCAGTTTCTGTATACCTTCGGAAGGCTCTTAAAACGCTGGATTGGTGGATCCCTAGAACATCACCAATATTCTGCTAAAAATTAAAAATTACTTTTCTCTACAACCGTGTTAAAAATGCAATTTTGAGCACTCCATGGGAGCGTTAAAAATGTTACTTTTTAAAATTTTTAAGGCAGTCCAGTTAAAAGTGAATTGTCAAATTGTGAAACGTCAAAATATTTATATTTCATTTATTAACGTTAATGTGAATAGTATATCTTGCGCAATTTGAAAAAGGTAGTTTAATAGTTATTTATGATATAAGTGTTAAAAGTACACGTTTAAGGCACGCATGTGAAAGTTTGCAGAATGAGCGAAGCGAGTTCTGCAATTCACATGAGTGTCTTAAAAATGTACTTTTTAACACGCATATCATACAATATTTTTTCTACAAACGTAATTACAGGACAATATCTACAAAAACTTAAACTTGAACTGGACTGACGTTCCATTTTTATATTTTTTTGGCCTTACATCAAAATTGCCTATACGGTCAATACGAACTGCAGTGCCATAAAAATTTTAAAGCACTAGTGCCTTAAAGTAGCATTTTTAACGCTTGTATGGAGTGCTAAAAATTGCATTTTTAACACGGTTGTAGAAAAAAGGTTTTTTAAAATTTAATTTAAACTATATTATTGCATTTTTAACATGTTTGTAGAAAAAACAAGTTTATGTAACGGTATAATATTTTCGCTAAAAATTTTTAGACATTCCCCTCGAGTGTAGACAACCAGTTCTACCTTTTACGGGTCATAGGTTTTATGGGTTCAGCAATTAACAAAAATATTGTATTTTATAAATTTATAACGTTTGTAGAAAAAATATTGTATGAAATACGTGTTAAAAAGTACATTTTTAAGGCACTCATGTGAATTGCAGAATTCGCTTCGCTCATTCTGCAAACTTTCACATGCGTGCCTTAAAATTGTACTTTTAACACTTAAGTATATCATAAATAACTATTTTCTACAACCGTGTTAAAAATGCAATTTTTAGCACTCCATACGAGCGGTAAAAATGCTACTTTAAGGCACTAGTGCTTTAAAAAAAATTTAAGGCACTGCAGTTCGTATTGACCGTATATGCAATTTTGATGTAATGTCAAAAAAAATATAAAATTGGAATGTCAGTCAAGTTCAAGTAAAAGTTTTGGAGATTGTCCTGTAATTACGTTTGTAGAAAAAATATTGTATGATATGCGTGTTAAAAAGTACATTTTAAGGCACTCATATGAATTGCAGAATTCGCTTTCGCTCATTCTGCAAACTTTCACATGCGTGCCTTAAACGTGTACTTTTAACACTTATATCATAAATAACTATTAAATTTTTTTCTGTTTTAAAAACTATGCGATACTTTTTGTGATTAGTGTATATGTATATAAAAGTTCACAGGGAAAAAGGTACTTACAATAAAATATGCAACTGCATATGCGACTGAATTTTAATCGTGATAATTGTTTACAGTTTGCACACTCCAGCTGCATTTACAAATACCCGAAGAACGTGTGTGTTATTTTAAATTTGTTCTCTATGACAAAATGTTTCCATGTCCATTGCCACTTATGTGCTATTCTTCGTTTGTTAGCATTGCTTATGAAATAGGCATATTTCGAATTCGAGCAGTAGGTTCACACGGTCTATTTTATTGTATTTGCTACATATTCCCGTCAATGACCGTTTTCCTAGTCTAATAATTCTTGAGCCTGCACCGATTAACAACAAAATTTGTCTATAGGTTCTAACCTCATAGTTGAACCTGTCCAATAGGATGCTATTACCTAGCTAGGGGGATTCCATCCTTTCTCAATAGAATAGAATAGAAATATGCTTTATTGTCATGAAAAATTTAACAATTTTATAGACAAAGCTTACAAGAATCATAAATAAGAACAATAACAAATAACAAATACAATTTACTAAAATGATATAAATCGTCTACAT
The DNA here is from genome assembly GCF_917563875.1 of Diabrotica virgifera virgifera. Taxonomy (NCBI): domain Eukaryota; kingdom Metazoa; phylum Arthropoda; class Insecta; order Coleoptera; family Chrysomelidae; genus Diabrotica; species Diabrotica virgifera. The sequence continues at coordinate 93,954,908 of NC_065446.1, read as the reverse complement.
AAATAAAAACAATGAAGATAAACAAAAAAACAGTAACAATCTATTGCAAAATAAAAAAAAAATTGCAAATTGCATAATCTACCTTAAGAAATTTAATAAGTTAAGTTAAGCTGCTGCATATGACACTCAAATATAGATTAAGATTATACTTATAAATAAGAATACCTACTGTACTTTCTTAGTTATTGGTTAAGAAACTCTGCTGTTGAATAATATGGTCTTTCAGATAAATAGGCTTTAGTCATTTTACGGAACTTGGGGAAAGATGTTGCAGATTTAAGTTGTAGAGGGAGATGGTTGTAAAGTTTTTTTGCAGAATATAATATAGATTTCTTTACTAACTCACTGGACGGGATCGGTAAATAGATGTCAAAGGTAGAATTTCTGGTGGAATAGTCATGTCTAGGTCTTGCTGGAAAGAGATGTAGATGTTTACGAATTAAGCAAACAGTTTCTAAAATATATAAAGAAGGTAGTGTTAGAATCCTGTGATCTTTGAAGTAGCTTCTGCAATGTGTTGTTCTTCTGAGGCCAAACAGATATCTTATTGCTCTTTTTTGTCATTTAAAAATAACATCAGATTGGGCAGCCGTACCAGAACCCCAAAAAGGGAGACCATATCGAAGATGTGACTCGAACAAAGAAAAATATGTTATTTTGGAAGAGGCTAAATTCATTTCCTTTGAAACAGATCTTATTGCAAAGCAAGCTGAGGATAGTTTCTTGCTTAACACATCAATATGAAGGGACCATTTCAGATTGCTATCTAAAAAAATACCAAGAAACTTTATAGAATCAACGATACTGATCTGGCTGTTATGAAGAGGTAAGGGTTGAAGAGCTCCTTTATAGGACAATGCTACTGTTTTATCTACATTAAAAGAGAGTAAATTTGAATCGGACCAAGATTTTATTGTAAGTAGATCAGAAGTTATAGTAGCATGGAGAGTTGCGATATTTGAGTTGCTCCAAGTGATACTGGTATCATCAGCAAAAATAAAAACTTTTCCATCGATTTTTAAGCTAGTGATGTCATTAATAAAGATAAGGAAAAGTAGAGGACCCAATACTGAACCTTGTGGTACCCCACATACAACATTTTTGAGACTAGAGTCTGTATCATTTGCTCTAACCAGTTGTTTCCTATTATCCAAGTAAGATTGAAACCAGTTCGAAGAAATACCTCGAATTCCGTAGAGATCTAGTTTTTTTATCAAAATGTCGTGATTCACACAATCAAAAGCTTTGGCATAATCACAAAAAACAGTGGCAGTGTGCAGATTATTGTTTAATGCTTGATAAACCTCATGTAGTACAGAAAACATGGCATCTGTGGTACATTTATTATTTAAAAAGCCGAACTGATTTTGTGATAAAATATTGTTATCAACGAGAAAGGACATAAGTCGGGCTTTTATGAGTCTCTCAATAATTTTGGAGAGTACCGGTAGTAATGCAATAGGTCTATAATTGCAGGCATTTGATTTTTCACCACCCTTATGAAGAGGAATAATGATGGCCGTCTTTAGGCACTCTGGAAATTTACCTTTCTCAAAAGAATCATTAATTAGAGAGATGAGGATTCCCAACACACTGTCTGGGAGATTTGAGAAATTTTTTATGGATAGTCCATCGGTACTACAGGAAGATTTGCTTTTGATATTATTGATTGTCTGAATCAGTTCAGATTTATCAACCGGTCTTATAAAGAATGAATTCGAGACCTTTCCTGAATTAGGGAGATAGGAAATGGGATCTTGTTGTGACACAATAGTTGATGTTATATTTTTACTCACATTAACAAAGTATTCATTTTGATTTTCTGGCTCTGGAAGGGAAAATGTTTGAGCTGTGTGAGTTTTATTACGAAGATCGTTTATTATGGACCAAGTTGCTTTTGCAACACTTTTAGAGCTTCTCAGACGATTTTGATAGTACAATTTTTTAGCTGATTTTATAAGTTTTAAGTAGATTGCCCTGTACTTGGTGATATATTCAGTAACAGAGACGTTGGTAGTAAATTTCTTGATGTACAGTAGTGAACGCATATTTTTGGCTGATATGCGGACACCTTTGGTAGTCCAGGGTTTGTGATGTTTTGGCTTAATTGTGATTAAAGGAAATGCTTTATTGAAGATACAGACAAGCTTATTCAAAAAGTATGTATGTATACACCGTTCTTAGGCGTCAACGCCCTTCGGTAGGGATCTATGGAGGAGTATCACCAAGCCGGAAGCCCTTATCCCTTCCCGTACCGCTCCTCCATAGGCCGATCAGACGCCAGTTTATTCCAGACCAAGCCGTAGACTCTATTGAGTTTTATACTACGGCGTTGGCCTTTTATAAATTTCATGACCTAGCTGAGGCTCGAACCAGCGACCGCAAATCGCAAATCCACTAAACTTGTCGATCGACTGAGCCCCAGCTAACTGGACCGTCAAGACCGACTTATTCAAAAAGTCACTGAAATTATTATCGACGTTCATAGAAGGAAAGGGCCACTCAGAGGTTAAGCATAAATTTTGGAATTTACGAAAATTCCGAGCGGAAAAAATCCTGCCTAAACGTCGAGTTTTCGAAGAGTGCTTGTTAAAGATGTTAAACTTCGTATAAACCGCTTCATGATCAGATAGTCCCGCATTAACAGTTGTAGAGCAGACATCACGGGGTGAGAAATCTGAGACAATATAATCAATTATGGTAGATGAAGTTTTTGTAATCCTTGTAGGAGAATCAATGTGCATTGTTAGACCATACGATTCAAATATGTTGACCAGGGATATTTGTGTAGCACAAGCAGCAGCATAATTAATGTTAAAGTCCCCGCATAAAATTTTTCTGTTTTTATGGGGCAGGTCATCTAACAAATTAAGCAGGTTCTGAAAAAATAGTTCCACGGAAGAGTCAGGTGATCTATAAATGCAAATAATATAAAGATTAAAGTTCTTACTGTAAACTAAGGAAAACTCAAAGAATGCTTCGCTTAATAGAAAATCATATTTTGTTACCAGAGAAAAATCATTACTTGTAGAAAGAATCAGGGTGCCTCCATGCGCTGAACTTTGACGATCGTACCTAGCAATAGTGGAATATTTTTCTACAAAAAAAGGCTCGTTGACTTCAAGCTAGTGCTCAGTAACCGCAACTATCGGAGGAAACCCTAATTCCTCTAGAAATAGAAATAATTCATCAGTTTTATATCTTATAGAACGAATATTAATCAGAACCATGCTAAAGTTGTTATCACTAAAATAATTTGAGGATTCTAGTCCCTCAGAACACGTCGTGATGTTTAAAAATTTCGTTTAGGAGACACAGCGGAATAGTAATTTTGGTGACATTCCCTTGATTTTTGTAAATAGATAATTCTTTCAGAAGCGAGAAAGGACCCAAAAGCAGCAAGATCAGCTTCCACCTCATCTGGACCAATTCCATAGACTTCGTTAAATTCTAGAAGAATTTTTCGTCGATCTTCCGTGTTGGTAGGAAGCCCTTCGGAAGCCAAAAACAGTTTAACGCTTGTGTTGGTAAATCCATCGTAAAATACAGAAGCAGGTTGGTCGTGTAGATAAGCAAGATGAAGTTTAATGGCTTTTAAGATATCCGGTTCCCTTAATCTGGCTAGAAGATACCGACTATTACTTTCTCGGGGGTAAACATTTTTTCTTAAAAATTACACAGGGAATAAATATATTATAGCGCCATCTATCCACAATTCGAAAAGATGACTCGAATAAAAAGTTGCTTACTTTTACGTAATGAATCTAAATCTTCAATAAAAACTGGGGGTTTATATATAGGATTTTAAAGCTACCCCCACCCCATCTCCAGGGGGTGGAGTTGGGGGACGTGTTTGATGTCATTTGATAGATTTTTGAAAATTATTGAACACGTATTTTTCAGTTTTTCGATCCGATGTTGACTTCGCGAAATATTTTACCGTTTCGCTACTTTTGGGACACCCTGTATAATACATTTATACAAGAATCAAAACCTTTTTGACACTGAAACTATTGTAAGCCAAGTAAAATAGAAGTACTTTCAAATACAGAGAGATATTTTACAAAATTTCGATTAGCAAATGAAAAACTTACCTCTTCTTCTTTACAGCTTAAATTTGATGGGGTTGAAGTTTGCATGGTATGAAGAACGGGTGCTAAAGTAGGACCTAACATTTCGTTACTGTCTTCCTCGACGCTACCTTCTGCCATGTCAGCCTCGCATCCTGATTCGTCTGAAACGAAACAAACTTTAGTTAAATTAATTTTATATACAGGTCTTCTTTTATATACAGGTCTTCAGGGTGTCCCTGAAAATAGTGCGTTCCTTAAAGGTATGGGCTGAGTGCACCATTAAAAAAAAATTTAAGGCACTCGTGGGAGTAGCGACATAGAAGTGAAAACTTCTTATAGTATATAAATGACAAGCTCAATGCTTTTTCTCCATCCAAAAAGAAGTGCTATACCTATATCATATACGCGATGCGTATGCCCTATGCTATTTATGTATACATACACATAATTTATATACATACAAAATTTATTTCAGCGAAGTGATGACGGTCGCAAATTCAATAATTTTTCCCATCCAAAAAGTGCACAACGTCCCTCAAGAAGTTTTCACTTCAAATATTTATTTCGTCGAAGCGATGAAGGTCGCTAATTTAATATTTTTCCCCATCCAAAAAGTGCACAACGTCCCTCAAGGAGCTTTCACTTCAAATATTTATTTCTTCGAAGCGATGACGGTCGCTAATTTAATACTTTTTCCCATACAAAAAGTGCACAACGTCCCTAAAGAAGTTCTCACTTCAAAAATGTATTTCGTCGAAGCGATGACGGTCCCTAATTTAATACTTTTCCCCCATCCAAAAAGTGCACAACGTCCCTAAAGAAATTTTCACTTCAAAGATTTATTTCTTCGAAGCGATAACGGTTGCTAATTTAATCATTTTTCCCCGTCCAAAAAGTGCACAACGTCCCTCAAGAAGTTTTCACTTCAAAAATTTATTTCATCGAAGCGATGACGGTCGCTGATAAATTACTTTTTTCCATCGAAAAAGTGCACAATGTCCCTAAAGAAGTTTCAATTGAAATATTTATTTCGTCGAAGCGATGACGGTCGCTAGTTTATTACTTTTTCCCAGCCAAAAAGTGCACAACGCCCCTAAAGAAGTTTTCACTTCCAAAATTTATTTCATCAAAGCGATGACGGTCGCTAATTTAATACTTTTTTAAATCCAAAAGAGCACAACGTCCCTAAAGAAGTTTTCACTTCAAATGTTTATTTCGTCGAAGCGATGACGGTCGATAATTTAATAATTTTTCTCCATCCAAAAAGTACACAACGCCCCTAAAGAAGTTTCACTTCAAATATTTATTTCGTCGAAGCGATAACGATCGCTAATTTATTACTTTTTCCCAGCCAAAAAGTGCACAACGTCCCTAAAGAAGTTTTCACTTCCAAAATTTATTTCATCAAAGCGATGACGGTTGCTAATTTAATACTTTTTTAAATCCAAAAGGAGCACAACGTCCCTAAAGAAGTTTTCTCTTCAAAAATTTATTTCGCCGAAGCGTGACGGTCGCTAATTCAATACTTCTTCCCCATCTAAAAAGTACACAACGTCCCCAAAAGAAGTTTTCACTTCAATACATATACGTACAAAATTTATTTCGCCGAAGATATGACGGTCGCGAAATAAATCTTTTTTCCCCATCCAAAAATAGGTTTTACATTTATTTTAAATTTAAATACTTCTATACAATTTATGTATAGATACACATAATATAGATACGTACAAAATCTATTTCACCGAAGAGATGACGGTCGTGATGACGGTCGCGAAATAAATCTTGTTTCCCCATACTAAAATAGGTTTTGCATTTATTTTAAACTTAAATACTTCTATACAATTTATATATACATACAAATAATATATAGCATAAGCGATGACGGTCGCAATGACGGTAGCGATGACGGTCGCGATGACGTCGCGAATTCAATGCTTTTTCCCCTATCCAAAAATCGCACAACGTCCCTAAAGAAGTTTTCACTTCAAAAAGTCTTATAATATTTTTCGGTACAGTCAACCGTTTTCAAAAAAAAATTTAATTGTAATCCATTTAATTATTGTCCACAGAAAAGCAAATACAGCCGGCAACGTTGCGTTCCCTGTTATACTACGTTAAAATAACTGTGAATCAACTATCATGAATCACCGATCGTTAGGCATAATATTATGTATTGATACTGATACTGATAACAGTGAAAGAGAAAAAGCATATGTATTTGTGTTCATTAAATATAGTGTATATTTGTATAGTGTTTTAACTTACATGAAAAATTATTATTACAATAAGGTACGTTTTCAATCAGTATCGGTAGAACATGTTGCAAATTTAATTATATTTCTCCATTCAATCTTCTAAGAAGTTCGTATGGTCCAATCCCAGCTCATAAATTTATGCTAATTTTTTTTTGAAATTTTGTCCTACGTATACAGTTGAGTCCAGGATTCTTTAGCCGTGCGTCGTCATTTAAAGTAGACGAAATAAGTCGATGATAAGTCGGAAATTGAATTTTATTAGACGCAACAGCAAGTGACAGTAAGTAGCTACTGCTCTTATCACGGGTTAAATTTTGAGTTATCAAATATGTGTTTTATCTCGCCAGGTATTAATGACGCACGGGTAAAGATCCCTGGACTCAAGTGTAGCACACGGGTTTACGTCATTCCACACGTGGGAATTGTGAAAGTTGAATACACTATTTCTCGTAAAACAAGCTTCATCTGCATACAACACTTTGCACGGAAATTCGGGTTCTCTGGCGATTTTGTTTTGAAACCATCTACAAAACCTTAATCTTCGAGGTAAATCGCCTTGGTGTAAATCTTGTACTCGTTGGTAATGGTAAGAATGGAATAGTTGTTCCATAAATGTCTTCTAAACAATGTTTTTAGAAATATCAACCATTCTAGCCATAGATCGGGTACTTACTCTTGGATTATTAGTGACGATATCCAAAATCGCATCTTCTGCATTTAGTCTATGGTTACTTTTTGTTCTACCGCTAGTTTTTTAGGCACCACACATCCCGTCTCTAATAAACATTCACAAAACTTCGGGCATTAGGATGTCCGATTCGTCGTTCGGGATAGCGTTCAACATAATAAAGTCTAATATATAGTCTAATATAAAGTCTAATATACAGTCCTATTACTGTCACAGTGAGCTTCACCGTACGTAATTAACATATTCTCGAGAATTCTCGAGGTACAGGTAATTACGACTGTTTATAAAAAAATATGTACCTTCTCTGTGTCAAATAAATGACACTGCCAGGTTGCCAAATGTAAGTTGTAGCAAAAGACATTTATTTTTATTTTGTCCATTTTTTGGTTGTTTCTTATTTATCATTTTGAGTCTTTCTTTTTCGGTCGATATCGTTATTTTCGCTCTTAATAACCTATGAACACTGCTTGCACTAAAGTGGTTTAACACACACGTTTTTAAATATTTTTTTGTTTGTTAAGTCATAGTCGATTTCGTTCCTCGTGTTTCCATCAGGGCTTTCCCATGTCCATCGTCTGTTAGCCCAGGCTGTATTGTCGCCCCCGTTAGGTAAATTATTCCGATTTGATTTTTTTGCGCAAACTTACTCAAAAAGAGGTCCTTATAACAAATACACAGGGTGCCAGGCGGTACCGTGGTCGAAAAATTGTTTAAAATTGTTTTTAACAAATTCACAAAAACAATTTTTTCACTTCGGAGCAAAAAAGGTCTCCTGTGATTTCTCTCTAAAATTGATTGTTATCGAGTTATAAGCGATTTAAAATTTGCAATATGCGAAAATGGCCATTTTCAAGGCTTTCGGTTAAAAATTATTATGAAAATCAGAAAGTTACAAAATCATAGTTTAAAGCCTCCCTTACAAGATCCTGAAGAAATTTTTGTCATTATTTTATTACTAAGCTGTTATCTTTAATTATTAACAATGAGCGCTAAAAGCGTTCGAGGCGGCCGTCAATGTGAGTGCGAGTGAAATGCACCATTGGACGGGACGATCGGAATGGTCTCTTTCGCACTCACCGCTGACGGCGTGCTTGCGCTCATTGTTAATCATTAAAATAGCCGCTTAGTAATACAATAACGACACAAATTTCTTCAGGATCTTGTAGGGGGGACTTTAAACTTTGATTTGGTCACTTCTTGACTTCCATAGTAATAATTTTTAACCGAGTTATTAAGCCTCCTCAATTAGAGGAAAATCACAAGAGACCTTTTTTGCTCATAATGTCCTAAGTGATCTAAAAATAAATTTTCGAAGTAAAGAAATTATTTTTGTGAATTTGGTTTAAAAAAACCCCGTTTGGTTTTTTAAACTATGGTATACAGCCAACTATTGGGATTTTCCCATTGATTTAAAAAAAATGTTTAAACAATTTTTCGACCACGGTACCGCCTGGCACCCTGTGAATTTGTTATAAGGACCTTTTTTTGAGTAAGATTGTAGAAAAAAATCGAATCGGAATAATTTACGTAACGGGGGCGACGATACAGCCCGGACTATGTGTTGTTTCTGTTTAAAGAGCTCTTGATTTGATAAAAACTGTACGAGGTACTTTTTAAAGTATTTAACACTAATTTATGTAAGATCAATAACGATTATTATTATTAGATATATGTACGTTTATTTTAAGACAGGTTTTTAATCGCAAGATCTTGTAATTAAACAAGTTTTATATTAAAATAAGAAATGTATTACATAACTAATGACTGCTATATATAGTCCGTCTGAAAAGTACCCGGAAAAAAGAAAGCAGAATTATAATTTTACGGTATTTATTTCTATCACTTGAAATATAAAATTTCAACAAATAATTCATCTCATTTACTTATACAACCTCCAATTAAATCTAAACACTTAACTAAACGTCCAGGTACACCCGAAACTAGGTCAAGGCCATAATTTTCGGTAATGGTGTTCCAGGCCTGCAAAACTGACCGAATCAAAACTTCTTTATCTCGTGGCGCGGCTCGTTCCACTTCAATCTTCATGACTCCACATATGTTTTCAATGGGGCTAAGATCTGGAGATGCTGCTGGCCACGGAATTGTTGCCAATTCGTGTTCTTGCATCCAAGCTTGAGTATAAGCAGAAGTATGGCATCTTGCATTATCTTGCTGAAAACGCCACCCCTCTGGATATAAAACATGAGCCGTTTCAAGAAGAAAACCATTTAAGATGTCACAATATTTCGCACTATCAACAGTACCATTAACTATACAGAGAGTTGTAGCACCACGCTGATATATTGTTCACAAACCTTTATTTTAGTGGGAAATTTGGAAATTTGAACGGAATTTTCTCTTGATAGGACTTTTAGATGATTTGCACCGAGCTGGAAACAACTTTCATAATATATAAAGACATTATTAAAATTATCTTCTCGAAAACGTTGACAAGAATCTATTCTTCGTTGCCTTTGCCGAGGTGTCATTGTAGGGATTTTAGCCTTGCTTTTTCAGTGACATGCACACAGTTTCTGGACACACTTTTATTCTTCGTTGATTTCCAAAACTGTTCGCTAATTTTCGAAATTCTAGGCGAGGATTTTGTCGTCCTAAAGCCACTAAAGCATTTAAATTGTTTCCGCGAATCTTAAGCGGTCTACCCGAAACTGGTCTATGTCTCATATCTATGTCATTTTTTATCCTCTTTATTGTCTCATACACTGCACTTTTTCCGAGTTCAGCCAATTGCACTAATTTTTTAACGTTTCGGACACCCTTTCTATACAAATATTCCACCACTTTTCTTTTTTCTACTTGCGACATTATTTCACAAATCTTAAGTCTGTTTACAAACAACAATATTTGACAGATGGTGTTGTCATGAGATTTTGTCCATAACCTACTATCGGCACAACCTACTTGATGCATTACTTTTGTCTTTAGTACATTCTTTCACGGTTTTTGCTCTAAATTTTAAAGAACCGCTTGGATTGACATGAAATTTGGCATACGCATAGCTTACATGTCAAAGAAAAAAAGTGATATTGTGCCGATGTGTGCTTTTGCCCTGGGGGTGAGTTTCACCCCCTCTTGCGGGTGAAGAAATATATGTCCAAAATAAGTCCGGAAATGGATAAACTGACTAATTTTAAGTAACTTTTGGTCTATAGAGCTTTTTCCCAAGTCAACACTTTTCGAGTTATTTGCGAGTGAGAATGTTCATTTTTCAACAAAATAACTACATTTTTAGACGGTTTTTCGTAAATAACTCAGAAAGTAAGTATTTTGTCGGAAAAAACGTTCTTAGCAAAAATATAGCCTGTAAAAAAGTTAAAAAAAAATGGTGTACACGTTAGGTCTCTGGACCTCGTAGAACCAGAGTTATAGCCAATAAAAAATAGATTCATATTCACCAAATTTCAAATAGAATATTTCCAAGTAAAATATCCAAAAAATTAAGCACTTTTTGGAGAAAACCCATTTAAATTTTTTTAAAGTGTTTAAAAAAAGCTTTATTTCTGTTTTTATAAAAAATTCTAGCATTAAATTTAAGCAAGTTACGCTCAAAATAAAGTCGGTCCCTTTTACTTTGGCAAAAAAAATCGGGAAGACCGCCCCCTAATTAGCAACTTAAATGAAATTAATCATTACCGCTCCACAAATTATTTTTCTTATGTTGTGTTCATATGATCTATAAGTTTCATCGATTCAAAGTGCTTATTTTTGAAAAAATTTGATTTTAAAGTAAAATTTTTCAAAAAGTTTTGCTTTTTTTCAAAATAACTTAAAAATTGTTAGAGATACCAAAAATCTAGAAAAACAAAAAAAGACAGCATTGCTTTTCTGAATATAATGTATTTTTTTGTTTTTTTGTAAGACAAAAATTGATTAAGATTTGGTGTTTCTAAATTTGCATACATTCGTGATCAGTGACTCGTTCAACCCCTTTTAACTACAGCCCTTTCAAAAATAAGGACTTTGAACCGATGAAACTTACAGATCATATATACAATACATACACGAGTCCTTGTAAAGTCGTAACGATTAAGTTCATTTGAGATACTAATTAGGGGGTGATTTTCCCGATTTCTTAACCAAAAAAAAGGGACTAACTTTATTTTGAGCATAACTTGTTTACTTTTGATGCTAGAATTTTTTTTTATAAAACAAAAATGAAGCTTTATTTAAACACTTTAAATAAGTTGTAATGAGTTTTCCCCAAAATGTGATTCATTTTTGGTTATTTCACGTTAAAATATTCCACTTGGAATTTGACGAATATGAACCTATTTTTAATTAGCTATAACTCTGCTTCTACTAGGTATAGAGACGTGATATATACACCATTTTTTTAAATTTTTTACAGGCTATATTTTTGCTAAGAATTTTTTTTCGGCAAAATACTTACTATTTGAGTTTTTGCGAAAAACCGTCTAAAAGCGTGGTTATTTTGTTGAAAAAATGAACATATTCACTGGAAAATAACTCGAAAAGTATTGACTTAGTGAAAAAACTCTATAGAACAAAAGTTACTTAAAATTAGTTAGTTTATCCATTTCCGGACTTTTTTTTTGGAAGAATATTTTTTCACCCCCTAGAGGGGGTGAAAAGCACCCCCGGGACAAAAGCACATATCGGCACAATATCACTTTTTTTCGTTGACTTGTTAGCTATGTGTATGCCAAATTTCATGTCAATCCAAGCGGTTCTTTAAAATTTAGAGGTTTTGCAATATTTTACCGTTAAAGAACGTACTACTTAAAATGTTACAAAAAGGAAATCTATTAAAATTAGGAAAAATATAAAATTCCGGATACTTTCTAGACGGACTATATTTAAAATTAATGAAGACACATATTTTTCCACTTAACACTAAAAAAGGGAATGATGAGGTTACACGGGTTAAAGGGAATTTTAATCACCTGAAAATTTGAATAATTTAGATGAAAAAAAAAGCAATTCTCTGCCCAATTCACAAGGAAGACAAACTCTGTCGAAAGCTCGAAAAACTGTAGAGGCACATCCTTACTCTGTGTAAGTTATAAGATGTCTACGTGGATCATAAATCGGAGATGAAGTCACTTCACAGAACAAATTATAGGAGAATAGCAGGCTGGATTCAGACCAGGACGGTCTACTATTGACCAGGTTTTCAAAGTAAAACAAATATTATCTAAGACCTGGGAGCACGACATAGATATCTACCAAATCTGTAGATTTTCGACAAGCCTCCTTCTTCTTCTTCTGGTTCCTATCCATTTTGGATGTTGGAAATCATATTGGCAATCATAACCTTGCTCGCTGCGGCTCGAAACAGTTCCGTTGAGGTTTTCTTAAACCATCTTCTCAAATTCCGCAGCCATGATATTCTCCTTCTACCGGGTCCCCGCTTGCCTTTGACTTTACCTTGCAATATGGACTGCTGCAGGGAGTAACGGTGCTGATTTCTCATAACATGTTCCAGATATTGCAATTTTATGCGTTTGATGGTAAACACAATCTCCTGTTTCTTCTTCATTCTCCGTAGAACCTTCTTGTTCGTGATATTTGCTGTCCATGATATTCTCAGCATTCTTCTATAAAGCCACATCTCAAATACTTTAAGTTTTTTAATAGTGGTGTCTGTAAGCGTTCATACCTCCGCTCCGTACAATAATACAGAGAAAACATAACATCTCAAATGTCTCATTGTATCTAGGGATATGTTGTATCTTTTGATGATGGCGCTCATTTTGTTATAGGCCGTTCTTGCTTTTCCTGTGCGGCACTTTATCCTGTATACTGCTCCACTGCTCATTTATAATAGTTCCCAGGTAGCAATACGCTCTATGGCGCTCTCTCTGGGTTCTCTAGTTTTACGCGCTCTATCTGGGTTCCATTAATGTATAGATAGGTTCCGTTTATATTATCCTTGCTGATAATCATTTGTTTCGTTTTTTTTTGTTTTATTGTTTAGTCCGTACTGTTGAGTGTACTTGTTAATTCTGTCCATTAGCCTCTGAAGTTTCCTTAAACTATCTGCTATCACCATGGTGTCGTCAGCATATCTAATGTTGTTTACTCTTTCTCCATTTAGAAGGCTGCCTTCGTCACTCCGTACAGAGCCTCGTTAAAAATTCTCTCTGAGTACATATTAAATATCAACGGAGATAGGATACATAACTGTCTAACTCCACGTAGTATTTTTATGTGATATGCTTCTTCTCCGTTAATTTTCATAATATGCGGTCTGATTCCAGTAGAGTTCTGAAATTATTCTGAGGGCTTTGTCGTCCAAGTCTGCTTCTTTTAAAATGTTAATCATCTTTTGGTGTTGAACTCTGTCTAATGCCTTTTCATAGTCGATCAAGCACGCGTATACGTCGCAGTTAACGTCATTGCATCTTTGAATCAGGACATGTATTCCGACAAGTGCCTATCTGGTACCCACTGCATTAATGAACCCGAACTGTCTGTCCGATATTTCTTCCTCGCACTTCTTATAAATTCCTCCATGGATGACGCTAAGAAACAGTTTCAACATATGGCTCATTAGGCTGATTGATCGATATTCTTTGCACTTTTTAGCCCCCTGTTTTTTAGGTATCGCTATAAATTCTGATTCTAGCCAATTATCAGGGATGATTCCTGTATTGTATATTTTATTGAAGACAGCCGTGATCCAGTTTATTCCTCCTTCCTCCAAGAGTTTTAAAAATTCAGCTTTGATATTATTTGAACGATGAATTTGATATATTATATGTAGACACTCATTGGTGTCTAAGAGCTTCATTTGTGTTCGGTTTTTAAAAGTACCCGTTACTTCTTTTACCTTTTTGTGTACATTAAAATTATTATTCTTGGCTTGTAGTCTTTCTATTTCGGTACATTTCTCTACAGCTTCTTTTTGTCATTTCTGTATCTCTGCTTTTTACATCATACGCTTGATGTGCTTCTTTGATTAAATTTGGTGCGACTTGTGATCTGAAGAAAATTACTAGGAGAGCAAGACTAGCATGGGCAGGATTTGAAAAACTTAGTTGGATACTTAAGAGCCGCAAAATACCCCAACACTTAAGGAACAAAGTGTTCAACCAGTACATCCTTCCTATTATGACATATGGATGTCAAACCTGGACCCTAACCAAGGCAAATATGAATAAACTAGCCACAACAGAAAGAGCTATCGAAAGAGCAATGTTAGGTATACGACTGTCAGATAAAAAGAGGAACGACTGGGTAAGATCAAAAACAAAAGTCGAGGACAAAACAACAAAAGTTGCCAAACTTAAATGGAGCTTAGCTGGCCACACTGCTAGACAAAAAGACCAACGTTGGAATGCAACAATACAAAATTGGACACCTTACCAAAGTAAACGACCGAGAGGAAGACCACAGATGAGATGGGTTGATGATATTAAAAGAGTAGCCAGAACAAATTAGAAATACCTATGTTGCTCAGGATAGAGACAGATGGAAGGAGTTGAGAGAGGCCTATGTCCAAACGTGGACGATAGAAGGCTAAGAAGGAGAAAAAATGATCTGAAGAGAGTTTTTCATTCTGGTCATTTGTACAAATTTTACAAATGTTTATTTGCATAATAAATTTATTGCAGGCAAAACATGTACCAAGTTTTGGCTTTTTAAACCCAAGGTAAGGGTTTTTAAATTCCTTTGAATAAATTTGGATAGGATATGAGTCTCTTTGAGTACAATAAAATTACATTTAATGTTCAATAAAAGGCTTATCTACAATTATTAAAATAAAAAATATTACTTCACTTCCTCTAAAAGTGTTTTTGTTGAAGAGTTCTACACATAGTTTACCCTGCTCTGCCCTGTTAAAAATTTCATTTTTAAGTCCTTACTTTCATAGAGCAGAGCATAATATCTATTACAAATATTGATTTGGTGTAAGTGTTACAGTTCAAGTTGATTATCCAGTTGGAGTTGACTCCAACTAGTTGTAGTCAACTCTAACTGAGAATCAACTTGAACTGTAACATATGTACAAGTCGGAAAAATGAAAGAATACCCATGAACGATCACATCAATCACTTATTTTGTATTTGCTGTCTTTTTCTATAAATAACAAACGTTTGTTATAGAAAAAGACAGCAAATACAAAATCAGTAATTGATGTGATCGTTCATGGGTATTCTTTCATTTTTCCGACTGTATTTTGACTATTTTCATGAAATGTGCTTACTACACATTACACACCATATATTATTAACCACACCATTAAAAGAGATAAGAAACGTAAGAAACACAATGTAATCAATACCGAAATTACAAATTAAATGAATAATTAACATAATATTCCTTTTCATAACTCCCTCAGTCTTCAGCTAGTTAGCATTTCACTTAGTGGATAAATCCACAAATGTCCCTAATCAGTTAAGTCAAAAGTTTTGGTTAGGCACACGCCGATCTAAACCAGATAAAAGGACTTGATTGGTTGAGTTCACCTCTATAATGAATACAATTTTAAGTATGAAAAAGATCACTATTTGATATGGAACCACAAGTATACCATTTGACTTATCTGTTTTATTCCAGCGGTAGATATTTTTTTTTAGATGATTTTAATAAATAAAAAAAATTCTCAAAAATTGACTTGTCTGCTTTTGTCCGCCGACCACACATATATTTTTCCACTTAACAATGAAATGATGAGGTTATACGAGTTAAAGGGAAATTTTAATCACGTGAAAATTTGAATAATTTTGATGCAATTTATTTGAGCTGCAAAACGATTTAAATTTCAGTTTTGCTGTATATTTATAACCAGGCAGGTATTTCGACAGAATTATGCGAATAAACTTCTATTATACGTCTATTTACGAACGGTGACATTTCCATTTTAACGTGCAGCTTTTTGTGCTTTATTTCATTTATTTCTACCTTGCAAATCGGACGATAATATTACTAATTTTTAGTTCGTTTTTCGATTTAGTTTTTATTTAATTTATTTAGCGTACGGCATACATTAAGGCCAAACAATTAAAAAAAGAATGTGTGTGTACTTTGTACGCACATAAGAAGTTATACTTCTATTATATGATTTCAACGAAATTAATATACTTTAAACAGTTCGTTTATATTTTAAATATTAAACTCATAAAATGTATAAAAAAAACGAAATTTTAGATGAAATGATTTCATCTAAAATTAGTGGAGGAGGTAGTCAAACAGTCAAACCAATGACGTAAAAAATCGCCCGTGTGACCAAAGCGTAACAGAAAAAACGCATTATCACAAATGCCACATGGTATGTTACAAATAATACCATTAGACACACCTAAAAATTGCAACGGTAAAAGAAGAAATGGGTAACTTCGCTCAGAAATACGAAGAAAGATTGACACACAGAGCCGTGCGGTACATCTTTTCAGTATGATGCAAGTCTTCGGAATGCCGCCCCTTAAGGGGGTAGGCGCAAAATTTCGGCTCCAGTGCTTTTTAAATGTATTAATTTTTTTTTTCGAATCATGAGAAAACTAATAAATATTTTTGAAAAATTTAAACACAGAATGAAAGATTACGTTATTACCGAGGGCTGAAAGTTCCTGAAAACTTCAATAATGTTTATTTTAATAAGTTACAGTGATAAAAAAAAAGAAAAAATTTAGTGTGATTTTTATTTTCAAATATCTCATTCAAAAGAAACTGTTTGTTTATTCTAAGGGACTTTCGGCCCTCGGTAACAATGTAATTTTTCATTCTGCGTTTAAATTTTTCAAAAATATTTATTAGTTCTCTCGGTATTAAAAAAAAATGAATGCATTTAAAAAGCATTGGGGCCGAAATATTGCGACTACGCCATTAAATATTATTGAAACTTTTTATTTTTACTAAATGAAACTACACAAAATGAACGAAAACTTATTTTAAAAACAAAGCATACTTTAAATTAACTTAAATATGTATTAACATTAAATAGCATTTACAAAAATTACAATTTCACTCTTCTGACTTTAATTTTGCCAAATTCGTCAATCAGATTGGTGTAGTCTAAAGTAGCAGCTAGTGAGTGGACTTTATTGAAATGAGTGCTAACTTTTTTAAGTTTTGTTTGTCTTATAGAGCTTTGTAAATAGTTTTTAATAATTTTTAATTTTGAAAAACTTCGTTCCCCACTAGCTACCGAGACTAGTGTTACTACTAAGGTAGTGTTAATAAAATTCATAGTGATACAACTACATTTAGGTATAAAGAAATTAGGTTATTTTGTCGCAAACAGTTCAAAACCCCTAAAGCTTTCATGGAGGTTTGGTATCATTTGGGATATATCACGAAATTCTTCTAGAAGATATATCCGCCTATATAATATAGCCTCTATATCCGATTCTTTATCTTTTTATATTGAAAGTATTGAATGAAGATTCATACAATATTTTTCTACTGTTTTATCATCTATTTCCCTCAATTTAAAATTATCATATAAAAATTTTAAATTTTTGGAGTTACTAGAAGCGAAAATCGATCAATCAAAGCATTAATGACAATGCCTAAAATATAGATGAAAAAATATATTTTAAATTTATCTTCCACTGCTAAGAGCTCATCCACAGACTTTTCGTAATCAACTTATATCAAGATTTTCTGCAGTAATTTTCATTTGGTCGTAGAAAGATTGTCTGTAACTTTTTATTTTTTCGCTTAGACAAAACATTGCTGTAAAAACATAAATCCATATATCGTATACCTCAATGTCGGAATAATAAAGAACTTATAGAAAGAACTTATAGAAAAAGATAAGCGTTATATGTATATAATATTTATACTTTCGGCTGACACTTGGTCCTATATATTTTTTTAATTATTGAATGGATCAATTTGTATTTTGATTTTACTGATTATGCCGCCCCCTTGTGATGCCGCCTGATGCGACTGCCTCGCCGCATCATAGCACGGCACGGCCTTGTTGACACATCCCAAGGTATTAGCAAGAAACCTGATGAGACAACCAGTTAGACGCAAACTTCGATGGACTACACCTACTTAGTGATCTACCATCACGATTTTAATTACAGTAGGAAAAATGAAAGAATACCCATGAACGAACATATAAAACACGCTGTATTTTCCTTTCACCGTGTCACACAAAAAATTGGCCAGCGCAAGTACATGTAATAATAATTATTATTACATGTACTTGCGCTGGGCGATTTTCTTTGTGACACGGTGACAGGAAAATACAGCGTGTTTTATATGTTCGTTCATGGGTAGTCTTTCATTTTTCCGACTGTATGTGCCCTAGTTCCCAGAGTCAAACAATTTTATAGTTATGTAAAATATATGTAAAGAAAATTGTTAAAGAATCATTTTCTCCAAGACACCTACACTAGTGGTCATAACATTTACTTATTGTAACTTCGTTTACAGATTGTGAATAAATTGTGAGGTTAAATAAAAAAAGAGATAATAAATCAAAATCGATTGAATACCAGTTTTATTTTTCAAGAAAAAATGTAGCACTATCAAAGATCAAGGTAATTGACCTTTTCTGTCAGAAACGCACACTGTACCCGGAAAAGTCAACAAAGTTTCACACCGTAAATTCTTCTCGGGAAACTCCCATAAAAAATTTAGACGTTCCCTAACCTAGGACGACGCGACGTGTAAGAGCGTAGGCACGTGCAATCGCTCTTTCTCGCTCACTCTTTCTACGGCTTCGAACAGTGCCGGCGCTATACGAAATAAAAAATGCCGAATTCAGATTAAAGTAATGTTAAAATAAAAAAAAAAGAGAACAATATTATGGAAGATGTAGGAAACTGAAGAGAGAGAACAATAAAAAAATATGAAAAAAATATTTTTAAGAAACGCTTTTCTTTAGTTACGAGTGACTAAAATTAAACATATAAAAAAATCAACTAAAAAGCAAAAAATAATTTTTTTTTAAATCTAACACATTCGTCAAAGAAAAGCGTGGCGCGTCTTCATCGAATAAAAGGTTTTCGCACCACGCTTTTCTTTAACGAATGCGTTAGATTTTTTCAATTTTTTTTTATTTTTTGCTTTTTAGTTGATTTTTTTATAATATGTTTAATTTTAGTCACCCGTAACTAAAGAAAAGCGTTTCTTAAAAATATTTTTTTCATATTTTTTATTTTTTACTTTTTAGTCTTACACTTTTCAAACATTAAAATAAATACATCGTCATGTTTATTAAAATATGTATAAAACATATTATGATGTACAAACATGAAAAGTAGTCGGAATCGGCAAAAAACTTGAAACTTATTGTTTATTTATGACGCATAACGTAAACGATTAACGTAAAAAGTGAAATTATGTATAGTTCATATAATTAGCTACAATCTGTAAAAGTTTCAAGTTTCTTAATTGTAAAAAACAAGAGAATTTAAGCATTTTCCGTTAATATCGTTTTTTTATTTAAACAATTAATAAACTTAAAAAACATTTATTGACTATTCGTGTATTGTTCCTGCGAATGCATATGTCTGCAAATTTTTAGTCATTTGCATTGAAGAAAAGGCAGTAAAATTAACGTCCAAAGATTTGACCCAAACGATTGAACTAAAGAAAAGCGTTTAATTAATTAATACGACAAAACGAATTCTAATGTTAATTGTAGCACAAAACGTCTCTACTGGTGGTTTTTCTAAGACTACGATAAAAACACGAATTTTTTGAATTCGAGTTTTGGTTGAAATTTTGTTTCGTATCGTATTGAAATTTGACACGAATAAACGCCGATTTATATAAAAACAAATATATGAGCGTTCAAAATTTTAAACTGTATTGTTTATTTATGAAGCATAACGTAAACGATTAACGTAAAAAGTGAAATTATGTGTAGTTCATATCATTAGCTACAATCCGTAAAAGTTTCAAGTTTCTACATTGTAAAAAACCAGAGAATTTAAGCATTTTCCATTAAAATTTTTTTTTATTTAAACAATTAATACACAAATTTTTTTTTATTGACTATTAGTGTATTGTTCCCGCGAATACATATGTCTGCAAATTTTCATTCATTTGCATTAAAGAAAAGTCAGTCAAATTAACGTCTAAAGATTTGATGCAAACTATTGAAGTAAAGAAAATCGTTTAAAAAAGCGTTTAATAAATACTTTCTTCGGTTGATAAAGGATCCACAGGCAGAATGTGAATAAAAATTACCAAAAAAAAAGACAATCTACCAAAACGAAAAACGTGAAAACATTTAAAAATATAAACCTAAATTTAGGCGACCTTTATCATCATCATCCATAGCTCGACAACCCTTTTTGGGTCCTGGCTTGTTCTAGGATTTTCCGCCGTTCTGTTCTGTTCTTCGCTTTGTTCTTCCAGTGGGTAATCTCAAGTGTTTTCAGATCTTGTTCCACTTGTTCCATGTATCTAAGTTTAGGTCTTCCCTTTGACCTTCTCCATACTGGTGTCTGCATCATGATATGTTTTGGTGTTTCAATCTCCAACATCTGTTCAACATGGCCCATCCAGCGCAGACGTCCGATCTTTATGGATATTATGACGTCGGGTTCGTTGTATGCTGCGTATAGTTAAAAATTATATTTTCTGCGCCATAAGTCAATTTCTTTCACTGCCTTATATATGTATCTAAGGATTTTTCGTTCAAACGTACCTAGTAGGTTCCCATCGCTTTTCGACAGTGTCCATGTCTCTGATCCATATATAAGGACCGGTTTTATCAGGGTTTTGTATATTTTGCATTTGGTTTTTCTCGTGATGTTGTTGGATCTTAGATGTTTAATTAGTCCTTTACACGGTCAATATTATTGAAGCAATATCGATATTCATCAATATATTGAACGTGTAAGGAGCGTATTGAAACAATAATTTTCATGGCAATAATATTGAAGAAAATCAAATCGGTCTGATTTTTATTGCCACCATCCTGTGGGACGATGCTGAATAGACAAAATTAAGCTAGATAAGAAGCTATGGAGTCGTGTTGGCTACCATATTTTATTTTTTTCGATAAATATTATTGAGTCGTGTGAGCGCTACCATTTTTTTACCATTTATTCGTCAATAATATTGCTTCAATAATATTGATCGTGTAAAGGTCGTGTATGGAAGCTAACTTAAAATTAAATTGCATTATCTTTGTATCTGCTTTTATTAGGCTGAAACTACATATATTTTGGGCCCTAACGCAAAATGCGACTTATAGCTGGCGGAAATAAGTTTTCCTGAACAATTCATATTATCCAAGTAAAGTTCATAACAAACCCTTCTTTCAGTGCATCATAGTTTGTCGAATTCTCTCTATCGTGATTATTATATATAGAACTAAGAAAATTATGTATTCGTTGAGGTATAGTTGCATACTTTCACAATGTCAAGGGGTAGATTTACAATTCTCTTAGGTTAGTATATTTCGACCATTTATCGTTGACGCACTAAAAAAAGGGTTTGGTATGAATGTTATCTGATTTACTTGATACATTCCTATATCAAGAAAACATGTAACTTTTCTGCAAATATTTTGTCAAAAAATCGTTGATTTTAATTAACAATTTTTTTTATTGACAATTAAGTGTAAAAAATCGGTCAATCGGACGGCCAACTTGGCTGAGGCGCAGTCAATCGACAAGTTTAGTGGATTTGCGATCGTGATTCGAGCCCCAGCCGGGTCATTTGAAATTAATAAAAGGTCAACGACGTAGTATAAAATTCAATAGAATCTACGAGTTGGTCTGGAATAAACTGGCGTCTGATCAGAATATGGAGGAGCGATACGGCAAGGGATAAACGCTTGCGGCTTGGTGATACTCCTCCATAGATCCCTACCGAAGGGCGTTGACTCCTAATATAATATATAAGTGTAAAAAATGCAGGTTTTTAGATTTTTCTTACTATTAAAAAGATATGTATTACATGCTTACTTACTTATCCGTGGCTTTACACAGCATATTCTGTTTGCCTTTTAACACATTCCAATCGCCATTTTTTCTTGTCATATATTTGTTAGAAGCCTCTTTTTTCCACTGTTGTTTTTATTTGTCTCTTCCACTGTAATCTAGGACTTCTTATTTTCCTCTTTCTATTTGGTTTCCATTCCCAACTTCTCAGCGGTATTCTTGTCTCGTCCAGTCGTCTATCCTTCGCATATATCCATACCAGAGTAATTTTCGTTTTTCTAGTTCGTCATTTACTATCTACTTTATAATCTTTCTCTCTACTGCTTTCGCTCTTTATGGAGTATTGGGCGCTCTCTCGTTTCTTAAGCGCTGGTTTCCTCGAAAACGGTGCCGACAACCTGCGATCGTAATACTGCGATGAATGACATCATAAAAAACTGTACCATGCGAAATAATAGCGGTGGTTTCCAAGGATGCGTTGGAAGCCACCTCTTGCTGAGCTTGCACATTCCATTGCCGCAGTGAAGAACCTTGAGTTTT
Organism: Diabrotica virgifera virgifera; assembly: GCF_917563875.1. Taxonomy (NCBI): domain Eukaryota; kingdom Metazoa; phylum Arthropoda; class Insecta; order Coleoptera; family Chrysomelidae; genus Diabrotica; species Diabrotica virgifera. The sequence goes on along the minus strand of NC_065446.1, from coordinate 93,932,509 downwards.
TCACCGTAATCTGACGTAATTCATCGCAGTGCTACGGTCGCAAGTTGTCGGCACCGCTTTCGAGGAAACCAGCGCTTTAGCCGTATTCGACTACCTGTCTAGTTATATTATTTTGGTCTTTCTTTACTCAATTTCCATTTCCTTCTTTTAATCGTGACTGTTATTTTCTCTTGGTTTGTTCTTCTCCACAGTTCTAAGTTTGTTATTTTATCAGGCCAGTATATTTATAGGATTTTTCTCAACGGTTTGTTTATAAAGATTTGTAATTTTTTGGTAGTTGTTTCTTTGTGTCTCTAAGATTTTGCGCCATAGAATAATGTACTCTTAATACAGTTGTTAAATATTTTGATTTTGGTTAAATCTGATATATCGCGTGTATTCTAGATTTTCGTTAAGGATTTATATGCATGTTGCGAAGAAATGTTTCGGAATGCTGCTAAGAAAAGCTTTTCACCGTTTACGGTGAACGCCTATAAAGAAATGCACGAAACCTTAAGAAGGCATAGTGTGCATTTACTATTTTTTTTACATCTGATCTACTACCGCTCTTTTTCTCCATGATTAATTCCAGATATTTAAAGATATCTACTTCCTCTATTTGCCTTCCATTTATTTTAATTTTAGTTTCTTCAGTTTGTTTTTTAAGAATTTCGTTTTTTCTTTATCTAAATTAAGTCCCAGTAGATTAAAGTATTCTGCAAACTTGTCGATCTGCTTCTGCATAAATATGGTTGCTTTGTTCGATTATGGGACAAATGTGCAAGTTTCACCCAATACCTGTTTTTATAGCTTACTTTCTCGATGATCCAATCCATTAAAATTATAGATAGTGGCGGGGACAGTACGCATCCTTGTTTAACTCTGCTTTGTATAGCTATTTCTTCTATCACTTCTCCAGCAGGTTCCAGTCTGGCTTTGTATCCTCTACTCAATCATCTGACCAGGTTGATGTATTTCATGTTTATATTCAAAAAACCATAAAATCCTTTATAAAAGGTATATATTTAAAATCCCTAAAAAGGGCTACATCACAGAACTAGTTTTCGATTGGTTGACCAATCATCATCAGTGCTTACCTAAAATGAATATAACCGGGTAAAATAATGCAAAGATTTTGAAATTTTGACTACGATTAAGGAAAGTTGTAGGTTATACTCACGTGAAATTTACATGCTAACCACCAAAATATATTTTTACAAAAATATGTGGGTCAAAGCCCTTTACAAGTGATCCGTCAACGATACATCGGTTAAAAATTATAACTTAAGCATGGATGTTAGAAATATTTCGTTAATACGCCCCAGGTAACATCTGAGCTATGGTTTGATTTGTTCACATAGCTCAGATGTTACCTGAGGCGTATTAACGAAATATTTCTAACATCCATGCTTAAGTTAGCATTTTTAACCGATGTTTCCTTGACGGATCACTTGTAAAGGGCTTTGAACCACACATTTTTGTAAAAATATATCTTGGTGGTTAGCATGTGAATTTCACGTGAGTATAACCTACAACTTTTCTTAATCGTAGTCAAAATTTCAAAATCTTTGCATTATTTTACCAGGTTATATTCATTTTAGGTAAGCACTGATGATGATTGGTCAACCAATCGAAAACTAGTTATGTGATGTAGCCCTTTTTAGGAATTTTAAATATATACTTTTATAAAGGATTTTATTGTTTTTTGTATTACATGGTATACAGCCAACTACAGGAAAACTTTTTCCTTGTGTTTATATTCCTTTGTCATTCACTTACTTGTTCCAAGGTAATTCTTAAAATGCAAATGTGTTAGTGGAAAATTTAGAGCGAAAGCATGCTTGGTTGCTTCTTAGTTTCTTGTCTAACTCAGACTTCAGTTTGTTCAATATGATCTTGGGCATTAATTTGATGTGGCGCTCAGCTTAGACCCACATATTTTTGTAAAAATATATCTTGGTGGTTAGCATGTAAATTTCACTTGAGTATAACCTACAACTTTCCTTAATCGTAGTTAAGATTTCAAAATCTTTGCATTATTTTACCAGGTTATATTCATTTTAGGTAAGCACTGTTGATGATTGGTCAACCAATCGAATACTAGTTCTGTGATGTAGCCCTTTTTAGTAATTTTAAGTTGTATACTCTATTCCACCAACATACGCCTGTTTTGGATTACTTCGACAACGAATATTTTACTGTGTAAAATAAGAAGAACGAAAGTAAATTGCAAATTACATTGTTGTTTATTGAAATAATTATTAGCGCCATTTACTTTCGTACTTCTTATGTTGCACAGTAAAATATTCGTTGTCCAAGTAATCCAAAACAGGCGTATGTTCGTGGAATGGCCCATATATACCTTTTATAAAGGATTTTATGTTTTTTGTATTACATGGTATACAGCCAACTACAGGAAAACTTTTTCCTTGTGGATGTTTATATTCCTTTGTCATTCACTTATTTGTTCCAAGGTAATTCTTAAAATACAAATGTGTTAGTGGAAAATTTAGAGCGAAAGCATGCTTGGTTGCTTCTTAGTTTCTTGTCTAACTCAGACTTCAGTTTGTTCAATATGATCTTGGGCATTAATTTGATGTGGCGCTCAGCAGTTTTATGGCTCGTCAATTCTCGTATTTACTTAGATCGCCCTTTTTGGTATCAAATAATTACACCCTCGTACATTCCTTTAGTATCTCCTCGGACCATATCTTGTTAAAGAGTTTGTGTAACATTTCTACTGATTCGTTTGCGTCGGCCTTTATTAAATCTATTGGTAGGTTGTCACTTCAGGCAGCTTTGTCATTTTAGTTGATTCAGTGTTTTGTATTTATTCTTTCGTAATTTCATCTGAGCTAACGTTTTTATTTTATTCGTCAATATCTGGTGTTTTCTCTATTCTAGTGTTTATTTTATTCGTCTTTATCTGGTGTTTTCTCGTGTTTGGAGTATATTTCTTCGAAGAGTCCTTTGTATTATTTCATGTTCTGCTTTAAATATATTTCCTTGTTTACCTTTCAGCTGATTACTACTTTTTAGTATTTTCCGTGTCAAATTTCGTATAATCTATTGTGTTTTGTGTTCTCAGGTCCTTTTATTGCTCAGCTGTTTCTAGCATTTACGTAATTCCTTTAATCTTTTCTGGCTCGCTTTTTAACTGGTATATTTTCTTTCTAGCCCTTTTCCTTCATTGGTTCCTTTTGTAACATTTCTTCTTTGATTTTCTTTCCTTCTTCTATTAGTTGTTATGTGTCAGGGGTTATCAGTTTTCTGGTTTCTCTTTCTTTTCAACCCAATCGTTTCGTTTGCAGTGTTTGACATTATGTCCTTATTTTTCCTCCACTGTTTCCTCATTTTAGGGCGCTCCTTTTTGCTTTATTTTCAGCCTTTCTGTGAATTCGATTTTTGTTTTTTCTTTTTAAGAGTTTGTACATTGTACATTTAACGTACATTAGATCTCTAATTTGTTCGTCTATCTAAAGAACGAATGAGTTGATCTACTGAAAAATAATTGGAAGCAAGGAAAGGAAACTTACCGAAAGCCAACAAAAAATAGAAAGATTAAGTATATATGTTACAGTTCAAGTTGATTATCCAGTTGGAGTTGACTCCAACTAGTTGGAGTCGACTCCAACTAGTTGGAGTCGACTCTAACGGCTGGTTTCAGTAAAAGTTGATTATGAATATAAAATGAAGATTTATATTCAACATTTACTAGTAAAAGTAGACTCCAACTAGGAAAAGTATACTCTTCCCAATGCCATTTAGTAAAAGTTGATTCTGATTCACACAAACAGCCGATTCTAGAAATTAAATTAATGTTACTGATATGTTTAAATTAGTCTAGGCTGTATCGTCGTCCTCGTTAGTGAAATTACTCCGATTCGAATTTTTTGCACAAACTTACTCAAAAAGAGGTCCTTATAACAAATCTACTGGGTGCCAGGCGATAAACTGTTTAAACAATTTTTTTTAGAAAAATTCACAAAAATAATTTTTTCACTTCGAACAATTTTTTTTTAGATCATTTGAGTTATTCTGAGCAAAAAAAGGTATTTTGTGATTTTTCTATAAAATTGAATGTTGTCGAGTTTACGCGATTTAAAATTTGAAAAATGCGAAAATGACCATTTTCAAGGCTTAATAACTCGTAAAATAGTTATTTATGTACCAAGTCCTCGATTTTTGACCCTTCGCTTCGTTATCGAACGTATTCGCTTCGTATACTAAACAGATACGAAGCGAATACGTTCGATAACGAAGCGAAGGGTCAAAAATGGAGGCCCTATACAGTGACTCTTTATCGAACGAGTCTGATATTACGAGCAGAGGGAGCTAAGCGAGCGAGGCGAGTAACAGACGAGTTCGATAAAGAGTCTTTACTGACGTGGTGCATACAAAATTTTATCGCCAATCGTAAAAAACATTATGCAATTTAAGATTTTTTTATTTCAGATGAAATAAAAATTTTGGGTGACAGTAATGACAGATGACTTTTGCATGATGGCCGGTTTCGATGTTTAATCGATAATTATCAATATTGAATAACTAATTAATAAATCTTTAAAGTATTTACTTATTTTATATGAATATAATTGAAAAACACTACAGAATTTCAGTTTTTGACATAAATTTAATTAACAAGTAATTGGACTTCGTAAGTCCTAGATTTTCACCCAAAGTAATCTAAAGTAGAACTGGAAGTCAATATTTAAACTCTTCGTTTAACTTTGCGTCGATTGGTATACGATTTTACTAATTTTGAGTCATCTTTACTAAATTTTGGTTCATAATTGTTTAAGCAAAACCAAAAAGTAGACTCCAACTAGTTAAAGTATACTCTTCCCAATGCCATTTAGTAAAAGTTGATTCACGCAAACAACCGATTCTAGAAATTAAATGTTACTGGAAATAATTATGTTCAAATTGTGATATTTATATTCTAGGCCAGCGTTTCCCAAACTTATTTTTTCATGGCCCGGTTATTTAAGTGCTTATCCTTGGTGACCCACTAATTTTTTTGCATACTCTGGTGTGTGTGTACAAGAAAACATATTTAAATATTTATTATAGTTTTATATATTCTAATAAAGAATCATTAGCTCAAACAAAAATTTAGGGCCGGTTGTTCGAACGCTAATCAGCAATGATCACTATCAAATATTTAATTACTGTCACAACTGTCAATGTCAACTTTGGTTGGGTTGCTGAAAACCTAATTGATTATAATTATGAGATTAGTTAATCAATTAACATAACAATTATTAACATAATTGATTAACTAATTTCATAATTGTAATTAATAATTATGTTTTCTGCAACCCAATCAAAGTTGACATTGACAGTTGTGACATTAATTAAATATTTGATAATGATTATTTTTGATTAGCGTTCGAACAACCGGCCCTTAATAATACAAAATTAAAATCAAATACTGTATTAATGAGAAGAATGCAATTATTTCTGGTTAACTAAAAACTTGACGTTTGGAGGAAAATATGTTAATTTTATCATCAGGTCTGGTTCGACTTTCAAATGGTTTCTATATTTATTTTTGAGGAAAACCAGTGTTGAAAACCCCCGCCTCACCCTTATAGGTCGTAACAAAAGGAATCAGAAACTTTATCCATTTTTCTGCTAAAACTGGGTACTCCTGTCGGAAAGAGAGCCAAAAATGTATCAGTAGTATTTTGTCAAATATGTCTTTGAGTGCCCTATCACACGACAGTTCACTTACTGACTCAATATCTAAATCCGGAAGTCCTGTCTCGGATTCTACGTCCATTGTAAATGGATTCTTTATCCATGCTTTGTTGTTCTAGACGGGGAGAAATTATTCCTTTAGATTTGCCTCCAGTCCTAGCAGGTGTTCCTTGAAAGCCGCTGAAATCTCATCCAGCAATGGATTCTCATACTCTTTTTGAAGTTTTGTTAGCTTTGAAAAAGCTTAGTAATTTTCTGCTTTTGTGCGACCTGTCCACAAATTAGGTTTTGTTGTTGCAGATTCCACCTTCTCTTGTACTACCAATTGACATCATGAAAACTGTCTTTAAATAGTTCGGCGACCCGGCATTTTGCTTTCGACGATACAGCCTGTTCTAGGCTGTATCGTCGCCTCCGATAGGTAAATTATTCCGGTTCGATTTTTTTGCACAAACTTACTCAAAAAGAGGTCCTTATAACGAATCCACAGGGTGTCAGATGGTACTGTGGTCGAAAAATTGTTTAAACAACTTTTTTAAACAAACTCACAAAAAAAATTCATTTAGGACAATTTTCTTTACATCATTTGGGTCATTCGGAGCAAGGTCAAAAGAGGTCTTTTGTGCTTTTCTGTAAAATTTATTGTTCTTGAGTTATACGCTATTTAAAATTTGCAAAATACGAAAATGACCATTTTCAAGGCTTAATAACTCAGTTAAAAATTATATTAGTCACCGAAAGTGACGAGAAAGTCACCGAAAGTCACGAGAAAGTCCGAAAGTCACCAAATAAAATTTTAACGACCCCCCTACAAGATACTGAAGAAATTTTTGTTATTATATTACTAAGCGGTTATTTTTAATTATTAACAATGAGCGCTAGGAGCGTATTGACGCAGCTATCAATGTGAGTGCGAGTGAGATGCACCATTGCACCATTTTGACATTTAAAAATTCAAACTTCTGTCAAACCACAAAAACACTTTTTTTGTAATTTATTACAAGGCGAAAGTTCTTCTTCTTGTGGTGCTTTCTCCTTTAGTGGAGGTTAGCGACTACACTGGCAAATGTGTCTCTGTCCAATGCGGCTCTAAACAAAGATGTTGAATCAAGGCCGGTCCAGTCTCTGATATTTCTAAGCCATGAAATCTGGCGCCTACCGGGACCCCGTTTTCCTTCAATCTTACCCTGGATGATCAGTTGCGTGAGGCGGTACTTTTCGTTTCTCATTATGTGTCCCAGGTAGCTAACTTTTCGGACTTTAATGATTTTTAGCAGTTCCCTACCTGTACCTATTCTCCTCAGAACATATTCGTTGGTGGTGTGGGTTGTCCAAGGTATTTTCAAGTCACTGCTATAAAGCCAGAGTTCAAAGGCTTGTTCATCAGTATTGTGTTGTGTCCAGGCCTCCGTTCCATATAAAGGTATTGACCACACATAGCAATGCAGAAAACGACATCTAAGTCTGATAATAATGCTACTGTTACAAAATAAGCTTTTCATTTTGATAAACCCCTGTCGGGCTACCTGTATTTTCGCTCTTGACTTCTTGTTTATAATCAAGTTGATTGTTGAACCAGCAACCAAGATATTTGTACTGGCTTACGTATTCAAGCTGTTGGTGTTTCACATATTTATTGGAAGAGGTAAATTTTTGTTCCTTGATATTTTTATAACTTTGGTTTTCGCAGTATTGATCTTCATCCCCATTTTTTTCACAACTCTCAGTATCCCTATCCAACAGTATCTGCAGACTATGGTCCGAATCAGTCATTAATACTGTCATCTGCATAGCGGATGTTATTTACTCTCTGACCGTTTATCCTGATTCCTTCTGAAGAGTGCGATAAAGAGCTCGCAAATATTACCTAAGAGTAGACGTTAAAAGTATGGGTGATAGCACACAACCCTGTCTAACACCTCGTTGTATTTCAATTGGCCTTGACGTATTACCATTGGTCTTTACGATTGCTGCCTGGTTCCAATAAATAGCCTCTATAATTTTAGAATCTCTTTTGTCGACTCCGATGTTGTTCAATCTTTCTATCAAGGTCTTGTGCGTTACCCTATCGAACGCTTTTTCAAAATCTATGAAACAGATAAAACGGTCTGCTTGCTGATCTTTGTATCTTTGTGCCAGAGTTTGAAGACAGAATATTGCTTCTCGTGTCCCCATACCTTTCCTGAAGCCAAATTGTTCTTGACCGGTGACCTCATCACATTTTTTATAATACAGTAGAATCTCGGTTATCCGCCATAAACAGGCCGACGGAAGGGCGAATAAGCAAAAATGGCGGATAATAGGGAGCGTTAAATGAAACACAAGTTGAGCCCTTGATGATTTCCAGTCTCCGATAGGAGTGGCACAAGAAGAAGAAGAAGAAGAAGAGAATCAGTTTAATTTTTACTGACATTGGACATTGTAGATAGAATGATTTAGGATGAACGAAAAAAACTAGCGATTTTCATCTGCCTTGCTGATGTATCTCGTTTTGTTGCTGCCAATACTCGCCATCTTGTAGCATCATAATATCGACAGCTCTTTCTTCTTGTTGCTCGGAATGCTCGGCTTATTTTATCTCATCTTAAAAAATTTTTACTCATTCTTTAATATTTTCAAAGTTATATAAATTTGAAAAAAAAATATTACTTAAATGGAGCGGCGGATAAAACGGAACGGCGGATAAATGAAGGGCGGATAACCGAGACTCTACTGTATATTCTGTTCTGTATGATACGCAAGAAAAGCTTTAGAATGTTATTTAATAGACTTATAAGGCGGAAGTCCTGGCATAATTTGGCATTCTTCTTTGTAGGTAGTCATATGAAGACTGATTCAAGCCATATTTTAGGGATAGTCCCTGTATTATAAACATTATTAAATAGTCCAAGAAGAAGGTCTAAGTTTTCTTGTTGATTAACTTCAACAGCTCAGCTGGTTTTTCATCTTTTCCTACAGATTTGTTGTTTTTTAGTTGACGTAGAGCATATTCCAGTTCGGACTTCAGTATTGGAAGACCTTCGTCGTTTTCGGTATTTAATGTAGGAGGTTCTCTGATGTGACAGAAGAGTTCCTTTATATAGTCTTCCCACATGTTTATTTGTTCTTCAGGGCTTGAAATCAGTTTGCCTTCTGCGTTGATTAGATTATTTAGTCCTTGTGAATATGTCGTGCCTGTGAATTCCTGAGTTTCTTATACAGATGGAAGTCATCATGTTTTTTATATAAGTTTTCGATTTCTTCACATTGTTCTGTTATCCATTTTTCTTTTGCAATTTTTATTTTTTGTTTAATGGTTCTATTTAATGCTTTGTACATTGCTTTGTGCTGTTTGAATTTTCTTCTTTTATCCATTAAATCCAATATTTCCTCTGTCATCCATCTTTGCTTCCGTGGTCGCTGTTTTGTGAGCATTTCAGTTGCCGTTGCAAGGGCGAGTCTGATTTCCTCCCGAAGGCGAAAGTTAAGGATGTTTAATTATATGAAAGTGTGCTAAAAAACAGTCTTCTTCTTCTTCTTCACGTGCCATCTCCGCGACGGAGGTTGGCAATCATCATGGCTATTCTAATCTTAGATGCTGCTGCTCTGAATAGTTCGGTTGATGTGCATCCGTACCATTCCCTCAAGTTACGCAACCACGAAATTCGTCTCCTTCCTACACTTCTCTTGCCCTGGATTTTCCCCTGTATAATCAACTGAAGTACGTTGTATCTCTCATTACGCATAACATGCCCCAGGTACTGCAGCTTTCGTGTCTTGATGGTTTCCAATATTTCCAGTCTTTTGTTGACTCTTTTCATGACCTCGTTGTTTGTTATATGCTCGGTCCATGGTATCTTCAGGATTCTTCTATACACCCACAGTTCAAATGCTTCCAACTTTTTAGTAGTCGATGCGTTAAGAGTCCATGCTTCTATCCCGTAAAGCAGAGTCGAAAAAATGTAACACCTTGCCAGCCTAACTCTCAAGTCTAATTTCAGTTCTCTTGCACAAAGTACCTTTCTCATTTTATTGAAGTTTGTTCTTGCTTTCTCTATTCGAACTTTGATTTCTTTGGAGTAATCGTTTGTGTAATTAATTAATGTGCCAAAATAGTTACAGTTTTCTACTTGTTCTAAAGTTTTACCTTTAATTGTCAGGCTTTCATCATTATTTTGGGTTTTTGATATCCTCATAAATTTAGTTTTCTTGATGTTTAAATGTTTATTGATAATCCATATCCATAAAAAACAGTGCGAAAAATTAAAAGCCATTTAAAATACATTGTCACTTCAGACACACTTTAAGCCCTTCATGTACTGCTATCTATATTTACAATTTTCACACAATAAAACCTTTACTTACATAATATGAGATAAAGTAGATAAAAATTATTTTTGTGAATTTAACAAAAATTGGTTAAACAATTTTTCGACCGCGGTACCGCGTGACACCCTGTGTATTTGTTATAAGGATTGTTATACGGATGTATTTCTTTGAGTAAGTTTGTGCAAAAAATCGAATCAGAATAATTATCCTAACGGGGACGACGTTACAGACTCTACTAATAAGTAGTTAAAACGGTCAAGACAAAGAAACGCACACTCATCAAAAATGCACTTGAGATTCTCGTATAAGCAACATTTACTGAATCGATCCAGGAAGAGTCAACTCCAACTAGTACAAGTTGATTTAAATTTTTAAAATCAACTTTTACTACTCGTTTCAGTTGGAGTTGACTCCAACTAGTTGGAGTCGACTCTAACTGAGAATCAACTTGAACTGTAACATATACACAATATACAGTACAGTGTGATGCGTTACAGTAAGTTTAAAATCATAATATTCAACGATAATTTAGCAAGAGACGAGAAAAATTAAGTTTTGGAGGATGATAGTAGTTTATGTGAGTAGGTTTTACTAGATTATAATCCTATATCAGCTACTTAAGTATTCCAATTATTTTTAAATTATATACAAGAATATTTGTTCTGTTTTATAATGTAGATCTATATTTTGTTTCGTATTGTAAGATTTGTGTTACGCCCCTGTTTAGCATATCGCACCGTCACCGTCGAACTTTCCCTTTCGCATTCGCATCGCAGAGAAGGCTCTGAAAAGGCGTCGCGACGAGAAAGCGTCAAGGTCAACGTCGACATCGTGTGCTACATTCCCCCTCCCTCTTTATTCCTTTCAAATCCTCATTCTCTCAGAAGCAGTTTCCATGCTTGATGAGTGCTCCTTTTGCATCTTGTTCGAACTTTTTAAATTCCGGCTCGGTTTATAGGTGAAGGGAGAAGCGCTTCAAATATATTTTTAAAACGTTTATGGAGTTTATTGTTTTGAAAACGTTTTACGAATAGGATAAGCAAGCAATTTGGAAATAGGAAAATATTTTTATATTTTAAACGATTTGTCGAATAGTTTTTTTTTAATTGTAAGGCAAAAGGGTTGGTCATGATTAAAGCTAAGGACACATTATTAACACGTGTCGTGTTAACACGCATTAACACGTGTCATAGAAATATCTATTACGTTATTTTAAATAGATCTACACATATATTGTGATGTGTCGTCAGAAACCGACAACACGCTTTAACACGTCTTAACGCGTGTTTTCAATATCTAACGTGGTTAGATTTTCGTCAGAGTGTTACAGTGTGTTAAAACATCAAGACAGCGCCGGGAGTTTGTTTACATATTTTATAAGTACATTTTATAGGTTTAAATGTGGAGGAACAATTAGCAGAACATGATATTCATCAAATTCGTGTTTACGTTCGTTTATTGGATGAACCCAGTACTCTCTGCATTCATATCGTAGCATAAGCAATGCCGCAGAAACAGCTACCATTTCCTCTTCTTCATCTAACCAATCCATATCTTCTTGTAGGTGCTCCATTATATTGTAATTACTATTTCACTAGTTTAAGAACATCAAAATGTCAGCATAACACACATTTTGCAACACAGATATGTGTCCGGCCTATCTGATATGTCGCATTCTGACGTGCCGTGTTGACACGTGTTAACACGACACGTGTTAATAATGTGTCCTTAGCTTTAAAAGGTCAAAATTGTGCTTATTCACAATTAGACAATTTTGCAAAAATAAGTAAAATATATTTCTGAATTAAACAATTGGTGATGAATTGATAAAGTGGTTGGAGCAAGTGATGTGTTATCTGTAAAGTTGGAATTTTATGCCATTTTATGTAAATTATCTATTTGGCATAACATTAAGCTTTACTGCATATATTTCGATTTTGTAGGTAAAACGAATATTTTTATTTTAAGCATGTAACATAATATATCACGTAATATCATTATAATATTATCCAAGTTTATAAATAAATGGGTAACCATAAAATTGCATGAACAAATTTTCATATCCATATACCAGCTTAATGTTGGTTTTTAATTTCAAATCGAAAGGAACAACTATTTATTTATTGAGCATTTGCCTTTTTAAAGATGTAAAGATTTACTTTATTTAATTTACTGTATTTAAAAATATTATATATAGTATAACTGACATGTGGTGACTGTCCAAAACATTACATCGGCCAAACTCGCAGAACCTTTGACAAACGTATAGCAGAACACAAAAGGGCTTGAAGTAATAGAAAAACAGATTCCTCTGTTCCACTTCATCTTCTATATCATACAAGACGCACTTCACCCTTTAGATAATAATCATTGTTTTAATGAACGGTTTCAAATTCTTCATATTCAAAATAAAGACCTTAAGCTGTTTGTATTAGAATATATGGAAATTAATAAATTAAAAAATACAGATAATTCTGAATGACTAACTTGAGACAAACAGCTCCCCACACTTCAACCTATTCAGTTAGAGACTTTAAAGTGCAGACACATCTTATATATAAAAATCAATTGCTGTTCGTGTGTCTCGCTAAAACTCGAGAATGGCTGGACCGATTTGGCTAATTTTGATGTTGAATTATTTGTAGAAGTTCAGGGAAGGTTTTATTACGGTTTTATATAGTCATTTTAGTAGCCACCAAATTTTTTACATCTGTATAAAATGCTCTTTTTACAGTTTTTGTTGCCATACTCCTCCGAAACGACTTTACCGATTTGATCGAAAGAGGACACGATCATGGTACTGGGAGACTTCAATGCCCAAATAGGGAAAGAACAATACACTAAAATTGTAGCAGGAAGATACACAATACATGAAAAAAGGACAAATGACAACGGGCAACGATTATGCAACCTATCAACAGGAACAGATATGGTCATAAGCAGTACAAAGTTTCCACATCCTGACAAACACAAAATAACATGGATATCCCCATATCATCAAACTAAATCTCAGATTTTGATAAACAGTCGGAGACAATCATCAATTAAGGACGTAAAATCCTGCAGAGGAGCCTGTGCTGACTCAGATCATTTCATGGTAATAGCAAAAATAAAACAAAAAAGATACAGGAGCAAAAATGCAAGCAAACAAACGAAATGGGACACTGAAGAACTAAAAGAAGAGCAAGTAAGAAGAGAATATCAGGAAAAACTGGAAAAATAACTAACAATGGATGACAATCAAGAATGTGTTGATGTGAAAAGTGAGTGGAGCTGCATAAAAGATGCCATACAGGAAGCAACAGAAAAAACAATTGCCAAAAGAAAAGAAAAGTGGAAGCGAGATTAAAATGGATAAGAACGAACACGACAAAAGACAGAGAAAACTACGAGTTACTGAGAAATGAGGGCAACAAAATAAACAGAAAACAAAACGACAATGGATAGATCTAAAGATTCAGGAAATAAAGAACGAAAAATACAACAGAAATTCAAAATTCTATAATAAAATAAAAGAAAACAATAGAACATTCAAAGGTAAACTAAAAGGAATAAAAAACAAACAAGAAGATCACTTTAAAGAATTTCTAATTGAAACAGTTATAAATGATGAAATAGAAGAAGAGGACGAAGTAGAAAAGATCACACAGGAACTATCATTAGATAAAGTAAAAGACATTATAATGAAGGGAAATAATGGAAAAGCACCTGAGAAGGACGGAATAAATCTAGAACTAATGAAATACGGAGGGGACATATTGCATAAAAAATACGTAAATTGATAAAGAAAATATGGAAAGCAGAAACAATGCCGAACGAGTGGGAAATTGGACAGATTATAACGATCCATAAAAAGGAGACCAGCATGAGTGTAAGAACTACAGAGGTATTACATTATTAAACGTTGTCTATAAAATATTATCATCAATTATACAAAAAAGATTAAGGGATGAAACAAAACATACCATAGTACAATACCAATGAGATTTCATAAAAGGCAGATCAACAACAGATGCAATACATACCATTAAACAAATCATGGAAAAAGCACACGAACATCAACATGAAATAGAAATATTATTTATAGACTTTGAACAAGCCTTTGACTCAATAAAGAGAAAGAAAAAATAAAAGGCCCAAAATATCAAGGAGTAAGTAAAATACTGAGAAACCTAATAAAAATGTAATGAACAAATCAAAAGTCAGTATTTTAACACAAAAAGGGGAAACATAATTCGAAATAAATAAAGGAGTGAGACAAGGTGACTCACTGTCAGCAACACTATTTAATCTGACAGTAGATTTTGTGTTAATAAAGATCCACAAGGGAAACCTAAGAGCATCAGGTTACCAACCAATCGCCTATGCAGATGATATAGCGATAGTAACAAAAACAAGAAAAATTATGAAAAAATTATTAAAGGAGATTGAAGAAGATGGAAAGATGATAGGACTAAGAATTAATGAAAAGAAAACAAAACTAATGAGACTCGAAAAAGCAGAACAAAATAGAGAGATAAGGATAGGAAATAAAAATTTCGAGGAAGTACAAAAATTGAAATACCTGGGCGTTATGATAAATAACAAAGGCGAAAGAAAATAGGAGATCGAATATATATAAAACAATAATAAGACCAATAATGTATGCAGCAGAAACGATGACTATGACAAAAAAAGAAGAAAAGAAATTAAGGATAAATGAACGAAAGATAATAAGGACAATACTAGGTCCAGTGAGAATCGAAGAACAAGAATATGGAACGAGAACGAATAAAGAAATTTTAGAAGAATTAAATGGAGAAGATATAGATAAGAAAATAAAAGTACAAAGAACCAAATGGCTGGGTCATATATGGAGACAAGGACCAGAATCAGTTTCAAAAGCTATGACATTATGGCAACCAGGAGGAAAAAGGAGACGTGGTCCACCCAGATCGAAATGATTAACTGAAGTAGAGGAGAACCTAAGAGGGGCAAGAATTACAAAATGGAAAGGGAAGGCATTAGACCGGAAGAAATGGAGACATATTAGTGAACAAATACAATGATCATGGGGACTGATCCACCCCGTAAAATAGATCTAGAAAGCAAAAGCGGCGAAACCCCACATGGGGTGTTAAGCGATATACTCTATTGAAAACAAAAGTTTTCAGTGTTTTATTGTTAGATAAAATGAATTTCCATCAAGTAAAGTTAAAATCCATCAAATAGTCATAATTCAATTATAACAAAATTTCGTTTCCACTGTATATACTTGCAGATACTTTGTAGTTAAACGATATAAAAAAGTGGCATAAAATTCTGTAAGAAGTAAAATGGTACTAATCCTTACATTGTAATACAAACATAAGATTAATTATTGATATAATATAGGAATAACTACGGCTAACACACGCCTAATTATGAATAACATTAATGAATTTTTAATTCAATCCTATAATGACTAGCTAATTACTACCTATTTTCCTTTTGATAATTACGCGTACATGCATTTATATTTCTCAGAATGAGATATTTGTTTAGCATAATAAGATGGAATAAACATTTTTATTCAAATTTAATATCTAAGCAGCATGGAAAATTTCTATTTACGTTAACGCAGAAAGAATATTTTTAATATAAATATTGAACTTTGTTTTCGTTTATAAATTCGCAAAATCCGTTCGTTTGTTCTTTTGTTAGTGCGTCGTCGCCCCTGCAATACTTAGAGCCAGTGGCACCCAAAATCCCGACAGCCAAAATCTCGACAGCCAAAATCCCGACGGCCAAAATCCCGACACGCCAGAATCCCGACATGCCAGAATCCCTACACGCCAAAATCCCGACATACCAAAATGTCGGTAATGTAGGTAATTTATTTTATTTAAAATACATTTTACTGTTGTCAGAAAACAGAAATACATGTTTATTTCACAAATAAACATTGCTTTTCGCTTAAATTAAATGTTCAAATTTCCAAGAGGCAGGTGGATCACGGGAGCTGGCTTGAACATTGAATTTAAGCGAAAACCAATGTTTATAATTGTAAAATAAACATTTATTTCTGCTTTCTGACAACAGTAAAATGTACTTTAAATAAAATAAATTACATACATTCTTCTTTTTTCTGTCAATTAATTAAATTAAAAAATTTTTTTTGGACACACTGTATAAATAATTATGATAATGTTTATATTACTAAATACAGAATTCAATACCCTTTCAAATGAGCTACTACACAACCCATATTTTCTATTTAAAAATAAGGTGTTGGGGACGTGGAAGGGAGGGGGTTGACAGATGGCACATGTATGTATCGTAAAAATGTGTCCACCTTAGAACAAAACTCGACCGATTTCGGCATTTCCTTAAAATCTAATAACTACTGCCAAATATCGAGGCGGACTCTTTTCTTTGGCCCACCCTGTATATTGAACTATATATTGGCAAAAAAGAAAAATAGTTTAATTCATGTTAGAAATCTTATTTAGAAAATTAGTTCATATTAAATGGTAAACATTTTTGTTAAGTTACAAAAAATAAAAAACAGATGTCCATAAACAAAAAGACCAAAAATAAATGTAATTACATATTTGTTAAAAAAGAAATGATCAAACCTTGACCAAAACACAGTATTTTTTATTGGATTAAAACATAAACTGCCAAACAATTTAAGACTTAAATCTAAATGCTCTTCTTCTTTTTCTTCTTCTTCTTCTTCTTCTTCTTCTTCTTCTTTTACTTTTACTTCTTGGAGATCTTCCGATCTGTTTAATTATGAAGCTGCCTCTGGTTAATTTTCTGCGAGGTAGATTGCCAACTATCCCTCCATCTTTTAGGTGGTCTTGAACCGGACGGGTTGTTTTCTAGGGCAATTTTTGGGAGGCTATTCTCATCCATTCGTCCTACATGGTTGTACCACATCCTCTTGCGCTGCCTTCCCCATCTTACAATATCTTTAATTTTGCATTGCTCTCTATATATATATATATATATATTAAAAAATAAAATTAAGTTGCATTATATTGTAATACTACACAGTTACATTGAAATGAAATATTTATGAAATATAATTTTATTAAGTAAATTAATAAATAAATGTAAATAAAATTTATACTGATAACCCCCTCTATGGCTTAGTGGTAAGAGCGCCTACCTTTGGATCGAAAGGTCCTAATGGTCGTGAGTTCGAATCTCACCTGGGTCAGAAATTTAATATTAATTTAATATATTATAAATTAATAAATGAAAATAGTTTCTGTCCCTGTGGGATCGGTACTCATCGGAGGGTCCGCAGACGTTCGGATACAAAATTAGCGTCTCTTTGCAAAGACAATGACGTCGACTGTGCAAAGTAATAAGACACTTACTCAACACACACACTACACATGACACTAGATACCTTACTGCAAAGATTCACCGTACCTACCATGCCAATGGCCATTAGTTGTCGAGGCATTAGCTAAATAAAAAAAAATTATAATGATAAGTTATGTATGAGCAATCCCGCGAAGAAAATCTAGAACAGGTGTATTTGGACGATTATTAAAAACAGTCATTATTCTGTTTTCTCTTTCAATTGTTGTTTTTTCTATGTTTTGGTGCAGGTTCTCCACGAACCTTATCTTTTATATTTCATAGTTCTCCATCTTTCACTTGTACTCGGTTTGTTGTTGTTTGAAATTCTGAAATTATTCTGTAGAGTCCAACATGTGTCGGGATTTTGGCTGTCGGGATATTGGCGCGTCGGGATTCTGGCCTGTCGGAATTTTGACCTGTCGGGACTCTGGCCTGTTGGAATTTTGTCCGTCGGGATTTTGGCTATCGGGATTTTGGCTATCGGGATTTTGGCTGTCGGGATTTTGAGGTAGACCCCTTAGAGCCTACTACAGCCCAACCGGAAGAAGAATATACGTGAGCATACTTTCTTTGCCTCCATTATAGTCAACTTCTTCAACAAACCTCTAACGAATTATATGTTATATTTTTTTGGCCTAGTCTTTTAGTCCTTCAGCCAGACTCAACATGATAGAATGGTTGTCTGAGTTTATATTAAAATAAATATACAAAACAATAAACAGGTAAACAGGGTCACTCTTTTCTCGCCTAGGGGCCATCAAGGCATTTTTTTTCAAGACATAAAACACTAGGCCACGCTAAGAAAGGAATTTAACAATTGGGTTAAAAACAAAGGTTACGTTATTAACTAATGCATAATTATTTACATGGTTATTTTACTATCTTTTAAAAACCTAACTAAGGAATCATACACTGTCCTCGAGTTTAGTGATAATAAGTACTGAAAGTTCCAAGGGGCTAATATATTGTATTTATGTAAGTTATTTATTAATCTGGATGAAATTATAGTATTTCTGGGGCAACTGAAAAATAATATGATCTAGGTTTCCTTCTTCTGTACAAAATTCACATCGATCATTATCTAAAACCTTAAGTTTAAATAAATATTTGGGGTAACAAGCATGTCCAAATCTCAGTCTAATTATCGTGGTAACATATTTTCTAGGTACGTTAAAAAACTTATAGAAAGGAGTTTTAGAAATATCTGTTTGAAGAGAAGTGTATCTATTTGGGCTAACAATGGAATATCCCTTCCATATATTACTATCCCACCTTTGGTATAATCTTAATTTTAAGGAAGCCAGGAAGTCGCAAGCCGTGATTTTATACGAAGTTTCTCTACCAGATAAAATACTTTCTTTTGCTAATTGGTCTACATATTCATTATTTTCCAAACTTATGTGCTTTAATCCAAAAAACAGTACATTTTTGCCCCTTGTTACTAACTTTTGTTTGATATCCTTAATTTTGTAAATATAAGGGCAACTGTACGTATTTGGCAATCCCGGTTTCCCAATAGAGGTCAAAACTGATATAGAATCTGATAATATCACTATATGGTCTGAGTTACCATGTGTTGCATAAATTAAGGTCTCAGATATTGCAAGAGCTGCTGCTGTAAAAATAGAGGTTTGGGAGTTCAATTTAAATGTGTGTTCTATTCGTTCGAACGGGACACAAAAAGCGCATCTAATAGTACCGTTTGATGATTTGGAAGCATCGGTATATACATATAACGACGGAGTTTTCGAATTCTGATAATATTGAGTGAATAATCTTTCTATTTATGTGCATATTTTCACTATATTTTGTTACCAAGATATCTGTATTTGAACAATATGTTGTATATGGGATGTTTTGAAGTGTATACGTAGCTTTATCTATCTCTTTTAATGCTTCCATATTATGTTGCAGAGCTTCGCAGACTAAAGGCTATTTCTTTTTTTTTTCCAGTATTTAGTAGACAAATTATAGCAATTCAGAGTGATGAGCTTTGTGTATAAGGATTTATTTTTTATATATGTCTTTACCAGAAATTTTTCGATCAGGAAGTTTCGTCTGATATTTAAAGGTGGTTCCAAGGCTTCCAAATACAAGGGTTGAATTGGTGTGGACTTCATAGCACCTAAACATGTACGTAAAGCTGAATTGTGTATTACGTTAATTTTATTTAGCAATACATTACTGGGTGATCCATAAAATATACTTCCGTAATCCAAAATGGAGCGAATATACGCTCTGTAAAATAATAAATTTACGTCTACATCAGCACCCCACCACGTTTTATTAATCGATTTAAGGAAATTTATTCCTTTGTTGCATTTGTTTAACATATCCTCAATATGATCCTTTCAAGTCAAATGTTTGTCAAGTGTCATCCCTAAATATTTAACCTTTTTTTTTAGTGGATATTGATGCTCTCCTAATTTAATTATTTGATCGTTAGGTTTATAATGTCTAGTAAAAATGCAAACCTGAGATTTATTATAAGATAATTCAAAACCGTTTTTATGGAGTAATTTTTGAAGTAGCTTATAGATACTATCCAAGTTTTTAAATGCTCTTTCATATTCTTTGTGTTCTGTGTAAATGCAGAAATCATCTGCGTATTGTATGAGGTTGAATGGTATGTTATTTATTTTAATATTGTACAAATCCGCTACGTACATATTAAACAGGATAGGGCTCAATACAGAACCCTGAGGTAATCCTTTGTTCACGATCCTGGGACCTATGAGCATTTGTTCTTTTCTTAAATAAACTAATCTCTTTGAATAAAGATTAACAATACTAGCGGCAAATTGGGCTGGAATTTGAAATATTCTTGTCATTTTTTCTTTAAGTGCTGTTAGACACACGGAGTCATAAGCACCTTCTATATCAAGAAATAATGCTGGTAAGTAATTGTTCCGGGAATAATTGTTTTGAATGTCTACAACTAGGGTAGCCAATGCATCCAAAGTACCGAAACCTTTCCTGAATTCGTATTGTTCTTTGGGTAGAAGGTTCTGCTCTAGTAACCACCATTCTAACCTAGCCTTAATTATCCTCTCTAGAGTTTTTTGTACGCAAGATAATAAAGATATGGGTCTGTAAGCTTCAACTAATTTAAGATTTTTCCCAGGTTTGGGTATAGGGATTACAATAATATGTTTGAAGGCTGAAATGTTAGAACCTTCTCTAATTATCTGATTAAAAATATTTAAAAGTAACTCTTTTGCATTATTTGGTAAATTCAATAGCATAATATATTTGATTTCATCATGACCAGGAGAAATGTTGAGACGATCACTAAGGGCACAGTCCAAGTCTAGCATGGTAAACGGTTTTAAGACAAAATGACTATGATTCGGATTGAATAACATTAAATCTTCGTGATTGTTCACATGTGGTGGTGCAATTTTGTCGAAAAACTCTGCTATCCACAAATCTTCTAGTGGTAATGGAGCATTGACTCTTTTCCTGTTCATCCTTTTCGCTTGACGCCGATGTTTGTTTATTTAATTTTGAGCACCAATCAACCCAGCTTTGTTTGGCTTTCGATTTCAATAATTTCTTAGCGTGAGCACTAGCTTGTTTACATTTAATAAAATTTTCAACTGATGGATCTTGCTTGTATTTTATTAAGGCATTTTTCCTTTCTGCAACAATTAGATCACATTCTGCATCCCACCACGGTGAAGGAGTCCGTTTCTTACACTTAAAAGGTTTATATTGGCAAATAGTTTGTGTGGAAGCTTTATTGATACAGTCTAATAAAAAACTATATTTTTCTTCAGCATTTGGGGATATAGGTCCACTTTCATTTAACAGATTCTCGATTATTTCAGCGTACATATCCCAATTGGCTTTCTTAATATTCCATTTACTTTTGGGGTATGTAGTCTCAATAACACCTCTTGGGTATTCGAATTCTATTTTTACAACAAAGTGATTTGATCCAAGTGTATCAGAATCTACAGACCAAAATGTCTTAGCAAAAATGGCCGGGGAACAAACCGTAATATCAATCATAGAATTTGAATGTCCTGGATTTCCTTGACAAGTAAGTTGACCGTTATTCATCACAATGAAGTCAAGATCCTGTAGGGTCTCTACAATTTGATCGCCAATATTATCATTTTTTGATGATCCCCAGAGCGCATTGTGGGCATTCATATCACCCCCAATAATGCAAGGGTGCTTCACTTGGGAAAATAAGTTTGTCCAATCTTCTATTCTGGTTTTGGTTTTTGGACATCTATATACAGAGAGAAAACTCAAGTGAGTATTATCGTAATTAATTTTAATACCACAGGCAAGCAGCTCTTTATTGAAGTTTTTATTTAATTTTAAGATTTCAAAACGGATACCCGTTTTTACCAAAACAGCGACACCAACAAAACCGTCTGTACGATCTTGACGAACAATATTATAACCTTTAAAATTATATACATTATTTTTGAACCAGGTTTCACTTAAAAGAACAATATCAGAGTCTTCTTTAGTAAGAAAATTGAGTAGGCTGTTTTTATTTGCAACAGCTGATCTAGCGTTTCATTGCATAATTTTAAGTTTAGTGTTTAAAGCCATAAATTTAAGTTCTTTTAAAAATATCTTCGAGAACAGTATGCAAACCCTTAGTTAACAAATGATTATTCAGTGTTTTTGCATCCTCAACTGATTTGACATTTTTTATAAATTCAGAAAAAAAATTGACTAACGAAATAACTATCTTGTTTTTATCGCCATCTATTGAACTATTAGGTTTATTGGGATTAGGTGGTAGAGGCTGAAACGGGCCAAATCTAAAAGGAAAGGTGGTAAAATCTGTAGGGGATTGTGAAACAGGAGTAGATACTTTTCTTTTTTTATGTGCATTATGTTCAGTATTAATCCTACTAGGTCCAGGATGAGTAAAGTTTGTTGATTTTTTCATATACGGTCTTGGAAAGGTAGGATGAGATGACGTAATGTCATCAGATACGTTAGGTAGTTTTGGAAAATTTTCTTCAAGATTTGACAATATCGAAAATTTATTGTTACTAACAAATCCGGAAAAAGATCATTCTTTATACCTTTTTGCTTCTAGAAATGAGATTTTTTTATCTAACATGTTTTTAATTTTTTTTTGTTCCTCATAAACGGGACGACTTTTGGAGATCGAAATATGATCTTCACTTTTACAATGTATACAAAAAGTTTTTTTACTGTCGCATATGTGACTATCATTTTTAATTTCTGCACATCGTATACAAAATTCTTGTGTGCCCTTGCATTGCTTAGAAATGTGACCAAATTTCAGACACTTGTAGCACTGTATTACCCTGCCTACAAATCTTTCTACCGGCAAATACACAAAATTAACTACGTTGGCAAAACATTTCCTTCAAATGTAACTATAATATTTCGTCTGGGGACGTATTCTGTTTTACCGTCTTTATCTATCTTTCTATGCATTCTTTTAATGTCGGTAATTTTAGCGGAATAGTCTATATGTTTTTTTAAATAATCAGTATCATACCTCGTATCTACATTGTGAATTATTTCCTTGATTTCCAAGAGATGGTTAGGGATATAGGCTTTTAAATTTTCATCCTTTAACTTATTATGTGTTACTAGATGGTTTGCATCCAAAATAGATTTTAAAATGACTTGAACTCTATTTTTTCCTATAGATTTAATTTCTTTTAGGTTTTTGATTTTAAGTTTTTGATACAAAATTTCCCCCACCACCATTGGGTGTAAACGACAAGTTCTGATTATTTAAATTCTCGATATATACGCAACTACTATGAAAATCATAATTATTAGAAGAAATGTTATAAAGTTTTACTTCCCTTGTTTTGTCAGTGTTATCATCACCGGAATTCGCACCAATTTCCATGTCCTGGCTTGGAGAACTTGTCGCAACACTTAAATCGCACATTTGCGTCTTATTGTTATTTTCCTCCCCCATTATGTTATATATATTATATTATAACTGCAAAGCAAGTGCCCACTATACATAAAATTCGTAAGAGATTTGTTGGACAATTCGACTATAATGGAGGCAAAGAAGATAGGCTCACGTCTATTCCTATTGAGGGGTCGCCAACTTCTTGAAAATTTCAAGATCTTGTCTTGATCTTGTCTTGATTTCAAGACAAGATCAAGACAAGAAGTAATTTTAGATTTCAAGACAAGACAAGAAATTTTATATCAATACCAAGATTTCTTGTCAAGAAAACAAGAAATCTTGAAATATCTTTACTAATAAAGAAAACTCTAAAACGTATTTTTTTGTGAAAAAGATAACATGTTTTTGACATGGGTATCATAACATATTTTAATTTATTGAACACTTTTTTTGCTAAATCGATTTACAAAAATGTAAATTAAAAATAATAATTAATGATACTTACCTAATCCTGTTGAAAATAAAATTGCAAACTAGATTTTAAATAACAAATTTAGCACCTTTTTGAAATCGGAATTGATAAGCCATGAATTAAGTCAGATAACACTTCTCATGGAGTCAACGCCCAGCCGATTTCTTGGCTTTGTTCTTGTTAAAGCTGCGCTTGAAAATAGTCTATCCGCAGGTACAGATGTTGCTGGCGTTTCCAGAAAATGCCAAGATGAAGAGGAAAATGCCTGTACTTTGTGCCGAGGATCCAAAATAAGAACTATACAGTATAATATACAATTAGTTTTATTGTAGTTTTTCAGTATTTTATCTTTTGCCGCTTGAATGCAGTAACGTCTGTATCAATTTTATTATCAAATTCATGAGCCCAATATTTCCAGTTTATCTAAAAGTAAGTTTACTCCAATTACCACCAATGGGAGTGTGCAATATTTTTCGCCTTCGAGTATTGAAGAAAGTGTTTTAAAGCTTCTCAGATACTGACAAAATTTACTGATCAGAACCCATTCTTCATCTAATATTTTTTATAGATTTTTGATGTTGTCGCAAAAATATAGTTATAAAATAAACATTTTTTACACTTAAACACCATGTTGGCATCTCGAAAGTTGAATGCCACTTGTAGGCACATATAATTTTGGCATAGTCGTTTAGTCATCTTACAATTTATGGCCTCGCAATGCACTTAAGTTTAAGTTGCAGTTGCCATGAGTTTTTGATATTTTTTGATAATATGTTTAATTTGACTTACACGAGAGTTGAAATCCAAAGCCGTATCATTTATATTATTTTCTACTTCGATTTTATCCTCCAAATAATCAAAATCCTTTTCGATGTCGACAGTGTTATGATTTGGTTTAATCATTTTTATGAAATCCTGGACAGCTAAGTTAAGAATATGTGCGAAACATACAAAATGCTTATTTTAAGCATGCAAATACACATCAAATTTGGCGTTCGTCAAGGAAACAAATGCAGATCAGGGAATCCCCCCAGTGGCAGTGGAGGCCGTATTAGCACGCAATGCAATAAAAAGGTCGCCGGGGAATCACCGGACCGGGTAATCAAGAAATTTCAAGATCTTGAAATTTCTTGAGTCAAGACAAGATATAAGATGTCAAGAAAACGTCAAGACAAGATTTTTTAAAATTTCTTGATTTTTTCTCAAGACAAGACAAGAAGTTGTTGTCAAGACAAGAATTCTTGTCTTGTCGACCCCTATTCCTATTCCGGTCGGGCTGTAAAAGAAGCAGAAATGAGCAACCAAAATTTCAAAATAATTAGAAACCTCTACCTAAAACCTCAGACTTGAAGATGAACACACCGAATATGTGAAAATCATGCATGTAGTGAGACAAGGCTGTAGTGTGTCTCCTCTAATCTTCAATCCCGACTCTGAAAGAATATTTATCGAAACTTTGCACGAAACTGACAAAGATATTCTACTAAACGGGTACCGGCTAAACAACATCAGATAGGCAGATGACACCACAGTATTTCCGGATAACCTAGAAGTAAACAATATAAACGTAAAGAAGACAAAGCTTATGATCATTAGCAAGAAAGAGATAACAGAAGGTCAAATCTGCATCAACCAAATTTCTGCAGAAAGAGTGACGTACTACAACTAACTCGGTACTATAATAAATGAAGAATGGACCAACAACCAAAACATAATAGCGCGATTTGGAAAAGCTAGATCCACCTTCAACCGTAAAAGGCCTTCTTCACAACCTCTTTCTTGGTATAAAATTAAGAATGCCGCGATGCTATGTATTCTCTGTGTTTTTATGGTGTTATGTAGTTGAATGTTATGGTGGTGTATGGTGGCCAATACTTAATATTCCGTGGACTGACTGAGTTTAAATGAGGAGGTCTTCAGAAGAATGAAGAAGAACTGGGAGGTACCGATGTATTGGGATACACTGCATCTCTTAGTAATCATCTTATTAAGTACAAGACAAATTCTTTTAATAGTTAAATGTTACATACGTTTGTTTATAGTAAACATGATTGACCCATATTACCACACCTGTATCGGCTTTCGATACAAGGTCAGTTTGCAATAACAAATAGTATCCTTTATTTATAATCAAGTCGACACAGCATTTTTAATAAAAACACTCTCACTTTTATTTATACCAAAACAGTAAACAGGGGAATCCACATTCTTAGTTCTAATTTCATTGCGAAAAGATTAGTCATTGGTATTTGAGATCCCAACGGGAAAACATCACAGCTACTAAATATTATACCACCAGCTCCTTACCGTAGTTACTTCAACGTAGCAATAAATGAATTTACAGTGAGTATTGTTACTTCATCAACCCTTATGGTAGGGGGTAACCACCCCTCAATTATCTGAGATAGTTCAGATAAACAGGAACCACCATACCGACAACCATCAAATATCGAAAGTTACAGTAATTCGGAAACATTATGCGAAATGAATCCTGGTTAAAAAAACCTCAGAACCTGGTTCATCACAACATCTGGGCTACTATTCCACGCTACTGCAGATAAGATAAAGATTGGCATGATGACCGCCAACATTCGTCACGGATAGGCACATCAAGAAGAAGAATCGATATTTTCGGTTACGATGTTTTATAATCCCTTTTTTATTAAGTTGAAAGACTGATAGGTTTTGTACACACTTGAAATGAATGAAAGAAGTAAAAGAAGTATATTAAAGTGTGTAAATGTATTTTAAATTTCCTTAGCTAAGCGCTTTCGATATTAAAGTCATCTTCGGAGCTAATGGTCAATACATAAAAAGTACCGGCTACTTAGGATTGTATTTTCTTGCATCGTATTAAGAAATTTGGAAGTCTGGTCAACTTCACAACTCCGGCTGATGAAATTTAGTTTAAATTTTTAATTTTTCTTGTAAAACAATAAGAACAACCACAGTCAGTCACCAGCTCTTATCATTCAAAAATGGTTCGGTAAAACCTGTACCATGACAATATTTTATATGTATGTATCGTCTCAGTGGTTGTTCTTATTGATTTACAAAAAAAATTAAAAATTTAAACTAAATTTCATCAGCCGGAGTTGTACAGTTGACCAGACTTCCAAATTTCTTAATACGATGCAAGCAAATACAATCCTAAGTAGCCGGTACTTTTTATATATTGACCATTAGCTCCGAAGATGACTTTAGTGTCGAAAGCGCTTAGCTAAGGAAATTTAAAATACATTTACACACTTTAATATACTTATTTTACTTCTTTCATTCCTTTTTTTATTAATTAATTATTTTTTTAAATTTCATTGTGACAATTAGGGCGATTTTAGATCTCAATGACTTCTCGGATAATTCTTAAGGCCCGTTTTCACGCTACGTTTTCTTGTACGTTTTGTGGGTCATACAAAACGTACGTTTTGTCCAGTGTATACACATATCTTCGATCTGACCTTGGATTTCATTTCGATTCGACAAGACGTAGGTACGTTTTGCTGTTTACACGCCACATTTTATTGTATAGGATTTGTCCTATCCAACAAAACGTACAATAAGACGTAGCGTGAAAACGGGCCTTTAGTTTATAAAAACGGAAAAAATATAGTTCTGGAATTGTCATAATCCATCTTGTGTTTATAAACTCCATGTTGTTTGTTTGGGATATCCTCTTTGACGGATCGAAAAAAAATGAGATTTTTGGTATGAAATAAATATTGTCTTTTCTCCTTGTTTTAAGAAACCTATCGATTTTATCAGGGACACTTTTAACATAAGAAAAGCTTTCGTATGATAATTAAAAAAATCTACCTTATATATAGATTATGTAAACGTATAAAATATTGCACGTATTTCATGATTTTCCTACAGCCAATCCAGAAGTTCTTTTATTTTTTTAATTTGGGAAAATAATTGTGTAAAGCCCTTATGTGGGAAACTCTTTGACCCTTATCCCGAAACACAAAAGAAATAAAAATTGAAGCCACCCTTAATTCATTACGTTGTTTACAGAGATGTACTAATTATTATGGAACCAGTAGAATAATTTAAGTTTAATATGAAGAATAAAAATATTTAACTAAGCAATGTAGTTAAGGAGCTATAGAAAAGTAAATTGTAGAGTATTTGCTTCATTTATTATTCTACCGCGTAAATTATTTACTGCTTCCTATTATTACTTACACGTCGTTTCCTCTGAAATGGAACATATTTCCAGACTTAATGTAAGTATTATGTGGTCTTCTTTTCGACACCATATCACCGAAACTGTTCACTACGCTTTTGGAATATACAGTGAGGACGTTTAGGTTGGACTAAATTCATATTCTCGAGAATGGGCGATTTGGAGATAAATCCCGAAACAGGTTGATTTTTATTTTTAAATTAAGATTTTTTGGAACATATATCATACTAGTGACGTCATCCATCTGGGCGTGATGACGTAATCGATTATTTTTTTAAATGGGAATAGGAGCCATAAATATGTGCTAGGTCATTTGAAAGGGTATTCAATTTTCTATTCAGTAATATAAACATTAACATAATTTAAAAAATAAAATAAAAATGTATACCATTTTTATTCAGTTGCAATGCGAAGGCAAAACAATCTTACTTTTCAATTAGAATACGGAGTGCAGTCCAGTCCCTTGAACCGCGATTTTCGGCTCTTATTGGAGCCTTCATCGGAAGGAACGTAGGCACTGTTCTCCATATTTTAACTGATTCGTATCGAGAGGTTTTCCCACCCATTGCAACTGAAGTGATGATAGTAGGTGGCTAGCGCCATCTGCCATTGAAAGACGAAGTAGTTTTCAATCCTAATAGTAAATTATTAATATTGAAAATATTAAAAATATTACTAAAAGATTTTTAAATTGAAAACTTTTTGGTACACTTTCCTGGTGACACCTCCAAGACTTCTACAATTTGCAAGTCAAATGGATGCTGCAGTGAAGACGAGAGGGAAGGAATTCTACACTAGGCAATTCACATCCTCCGTCTGCAGCTGGTAAAGTTCCAACGGAAAAATGCACCTAGTTACTCTACGGAGTAATACGACTATAAAATAAAAATGTATACCATTTTTATTCAGTTGCAATGCGAAGGCAAAACAATCTTACTTTTCCATTAGAATACGGAGTGCAGTCCAGTCCCTTGAACCGCGATTTTCGGCTCTTATTGGAGCCTTCATCGGAAGGAACGTAGGCACTGTTCTCCATATTTTAACTGATTCGTATCGAGAGGTTTTCCCACCCATTGCAACTGAAGTGATGATAGTAGGTGGCTAGCGCCATCTGCCATTGAAAGACGAAGTAGTTTTCAATCCTAATAGTAAATTATTAATATTGAAAATATTAAAAATATTACTATTTGTGCTTTCTAAGGCGCGTCGAATAATATATCGCTTGCACTATTTCGGCGACTTTGGAGGAGTTGTGTTTACAAAGTCCCTGGTATAGACGGACGTCGATAATTCAACATTTTCACATTTTTCCAAAATGGGTGAAAACAATAATTTCAAAGTTTTGGATTGTAAATATTGTAAATAAGCCATGTAACTATTATATTGAATTTTATGTCAGTAATATGTGAACGATCTATGGTTAATGAACATAGTTCGAAGCCAAACCTCTCCGCATACACAGACGCGACTATCCGAGTAAGAATAAAGAAAAATCAAATCAAATATTAACTGAGGTAACTTAGAGCCCAACTCTGTTCTTCTCCGTTAGTATAGCTCCATTAACGGCCGGGGGCTAAGGGCCAAAGCGAGGGTCTGAATTGACGCGTGCTGGCAAATACCCTTTACTCTACGTCTCGCCCTAAGCTCTTTTTTGTTCTCCTAAGTAGGCAGTTGTCCGCGTGATTCAGACAATGAGTTTTAGATTTAGTAGAAAATTAAGTAGTTCTAAATGAAACGCTGAAAGTATAAGTAGGCCTCCTGATAGCCTCGTTATCCGGAAGTGAATGTGGTCATTATTGATCATAAATTGCGTCTAAGACGTTGGTAAATAATAAAAGACGCTTTAAGAAAGAGTAAGTAAACTACTCTTTTTTTTTCTTTCTTTAGGGGATATTACCTTGTATCAATGTAGGAAGGTTTCGAAGGATCCTTTTCATTCATGTACAGTACGACAAGCGAGAAGTAGCTTTTTGCGCGTCTGCCAAATATTATATTATTACATAACTCATTTATTCTCTGACCGTCAATCGGAACAGATCGAGCTCCCTACGTTAAACTCACTGCAGTGTTCATCATCATTCTCTTTGCCTTATACCTATGCGGGGTCGGCTTCCCTAATTGCATTTCTCTACACAATTTTATCTTGGGTCATATCAATGTTAATCCCCTTTACCAACATGTCCAGCCTTATCGTCTCCCCCCAGGTCTTCTTTGGTCTTCCTCTCCTACTCCTTCCAGGAATCTGCACTTCAGCTATTCTTCGTATTGGGTGATTAACGTCTCGACGTTGAACATGACCAAACCATCTGAACCTATGCTCTCTCATTTTGGCATCAATTGGTGCCACACCTATACTTCCCCTAAAATACTCATTTCTAATTTTATCCTTCTTTGTCACTCCACTCATCCATCTAAGCATTCTCATTTCCGCCACATGCATTTGTTGTTCCTCTTTCTTTTTCACTGCCCAACATTCAGTTCCGTACATCATAGCCGGTCTTATGGCTGTTTTATAGAATTTTCCCTTCAGCTTCATTGGAATTTTTCTGTCACACAACACACCACTCGCTTCTTTCCACTTCATCATCCATCCAGCCCTAATTTTTCATTGTACTGCATGCATCTCCATCTATTTTCCCATTACTCTGTAATACCGATCCTAGGTACTTAAAACTATTGCTTTTCACAATCATTTCACCATCCAAAGATACCATTTTATTTGTAGTAACTCCATCTTTAAATGAACATTCCAAATACTCTGTTTTTGTCCTACTAAGTTTTAAACCTTTTTTCCCCAGAGCTTGTCTCCACTGGTCCAGTTTTTGTTCTAAGTCTCCTTCACTATTTCCTATTAACACTACATCATCAGCATACATTAGGCACCATGGAATGCTACCCTGTAGTTTCGCTGTTATCTGGTCCAAAACTAATGAGAATAAATAAGGACTAAGCACCGAGCCTTGGTGCAATCCTACTTTCACATGAAATTTATCACTCTCTCCCACACCTGTCCTAACACTAGTCGTTACTCCCTCATACATATCTCTCACAATCTTTACATTTTCGCCAGGGATTTCTTTCTTATTGAGTGCCCACCACAGAATCTCTCGAGGAACTCTATCATATTCTTTCTCAAGATCAATGAATACCATATGAGCGTTGGTCTCTTTATTCCTATATTTTTCCATCAGTTGCCTTACAATGAAAATTGCATCTGTTGTTGATCTGCCCTGCATAAAGCCAAATTTATTATCGGATATTTCGGTTTCTTCACGTATCCGTCTATCAATTACTCTCTCCCATATTTTCATGGAGTGGCTAAGTAGTTTTATAGCCCTGTAGTTTGTACATTGTTGTATGTCTCCCTTGTTTTTGTAGACAGGTACTAATATACTGCTTCTCCATTCGTCTGGCATTTGTCCAACTTCCATAATTCTATTAAATAGACCTGCTAGCCAACTTATTCATGTCTCTCCCAATGCTCTCCATACCTCCCCAGGAAAATCATCTGGTCCGACTGCTTTCCTTTATTTATTTTTTGAAGCCCTTGAGCCACTTCCTGATTTGTTATTCTGGTAAGCATTGCTGTTACTGTCTTCGTTAACTCCACAGGCTCTCTGTCAAATTCTTTATTTAATAAACTGTCAAAATACTTTCTCCATCTATTTTTGACATCCTTTTCGTGAAATAGTATTTTATTATTTTCATCTCGGATACATCTAATTTGATTAAAATCTGTTGCTTTCTTCGCTCTCTGTTTGGCTATTTTATATATCTTTGCTTCGCCTTCCCTGGTATCAAGTTGATCGTATAGGTTTGAATACGCTTCTGCTTTAGCTTTTGCTACTGCTACTTTCGCTTCCTTTTTGGCGACCAATAGTTTTGAAGATCTATGTCAGGGTTTCTTGCCACATTTTATATAATTTTCCCTTCTCTTTTATTTTTCCTTGTACTTCATTTGACCACCACTAAGTCTCTTTATCCTAAATCTTCTTTCCTCACGTTTTCCCTGACGTGTAGGGCCGTCCTAAAAGAAGGTAAATTGCCTAATATGTAGATATTAATAAAAAAAACAGAAGAAAATCAAACCCACTTTTCATGGTGAAAACTTTTTACTGTCACAGAAGTTAAGTAGTAACGCAGTAACGAACTTATCTGTACACTTAACCAGTTCCGTTGTCATTTGTGGGATCATTTTTGTTGTTAATTTTTACCGGATTAACGATCACAACTCTTTGATCCACGCAGCATGTTAACGTCGGGCACAACAACGGCTAGCAAAGCTATCGGGATTGTTCTGTATACATATAAAACAATAATTTGCTTTCGCTAATTACCGGATTCAAGAAGGATTATAATATTAGTAACAGTAATGTTTCGATATAATATATTATAATAATATATTTACCTGCATAGGTAGTGGATTTATTTAGAACAGGATGCATTAATGCAATGATTAGGTTATAATGATAATGAAAGTACAAACTATCGCTTTGTCTTGAATAATAAAATTACGAACGGTGCTACACCCAACTTTAATTAATAATATAAATCTGTAGCGCGGAATATGATATTGGCTGTAATAATTCAGCATTCAAATCTTGCGAGATGGAATACATAGTTGTTGTAGGTGGGCGCGGTAAATGCCTGCTTTAAGAAGTTGATATGTCGGCTATAACAAATAAATTATTTTTGTAATAGATAACAATGTCGTTTTGCTGTACGAGAGTTATTGCAGTAAGTAGTAATTAGTATATATATATATATATATATATATATATATATATATATATATATATATATATATATATATATATATATATATATATATTTCACATACTATAACCGATTCGTCGCCGTCGGGAAAAATGATAATAAACGAACACGAAATTCGAACAACCTGGTATAATTATATAAATGAAGTGCATCATCATGATAGACCCGAAGAACTGGAGACTTTAGATGAAGGTGAAGGACCAGAAATAATAAAATTAGAAATACTACATGCTATAAAATTGGCAAAAAAAAAGAAAGCCGTTTATCCTGACAACATACTGACAGAGATGTTAAAGCTCATAATTGAAAACCTTGGAATACTGGTCAAACTTTTCAATGATGTTTATTCGACTGGTGATATCCCTGAAGATTGGTTTAAGTCCGAATTCATAATTCTACCAAAAAAACAACGACCGAAAAACTGTAGCGATTATAAAATGATAAGCCTTATGAGCCACACTTTGAAACTATTTCTACGTATCATCAACAGTAGAATCAGAGATAAATGTGAACAAGACCAGGATGAAACACAATTTGGCTTCAGAAATTGACTGGGAACCCGGGACGCACTCTTTGCACTAAATCTATTATTGAAGAAATGTAGAGATCAAAGGAAAAACGTCTATGCTGTATATATTGACTATGAAAAGGCCTTTGATCGTGTACAGCATCACAAATTAATTAGAATATTAAAAGATAAAGGAGTTGATAATCAAGACGTACGAATCATAGAAAAATTATACTGGCGTCAAACAGCGACAGCTTGCATAAATGGAAAATCAACAGAAATATGTAAAATTTAAAGAGGTGTCAAACAGAGTTATATATTGTCCCCACTGTTATTCAATTTATATTCAGATATAATATTTAAAGAAGCGCTGCATAATTTGGAATGGGGCGTTACAGTTAATGGTATCCTGATAAATACAATCAGACATGCAGATGATACAGTTATTTTAAGTGATGATATGAATGGATTCCAATGCCTTTTAAATGCCATTGACGCAGTGGGTAGAGAGTTTGGCCTAAACATAAACTGTTCAAAAACAAAATTCATGGTGTTTAGCCGTTTGGCACGTTAAGATTCACCATTATATGTTGATGGTCATATAATTCAAAGAGTACCCAGTTTTAAATATCTTGGTAGCCATATTACTGAACAACTATGTAGATCCAGATAAAGAGATAAAATGTAGAATCGAGATAGCCCGCACAATATTTTAAAAAATGAGGTCATTCTTTTGTAATGATAACTTGCAACTCCAACTTCGAAAGCGCATGATTAAATATTACATTTGGTCAGTCCTCTTATACGGTGTCAAAGCATGGACATTAAAAATATCCAATATTAATCGTTTGGAGACCTTTGAAATGTGGCTGCACATACGTACACTAAAAATACTATGGACTGCTATGTTGACAAATGTGAAGATGGTCTATTTTGGACACGTAGTGAGGGGAGACCGATATAATATTCTTCGAGTTATTATGATGGGTAAAATCGAAGGAAAAGCATTTCAATATTATGGCATCAGGGGTTGCAGGGAGTACAGATATATACAAATACATTATTATATTAAGACAGTCATCATCATCCTCTAACAAGACTTCTAAGTCTGATTTTCATATTTTTTAAACGCCATTACAACACGTGTTATACCTCTTCACAGGAAAAGAAAGAACCACTCAACTATAGCAATATGTGCAATATAATTTGGTGTGTCGCCAGAGCTTAAGACGTGTACATTGTAATCACGTGGTTTTATTTCCATTGGTAAGATTGGTTGCGTTCGGACGACCACAGCGATTGACTGTCAGCAGAAATTGGCTGAGTGGTTGTATCCAGCGCTGATAGGGAAAGCTTAGTAAATCTCTCAGCGGCTGACTTCCAGCGGTGTCGTCTAAATACTACCGCTGGCTCAGCTGTCCAGCCGCTGTGGTCGTCCGAACGCACCCATTATCTTTCGATAATTGACAACTTTACTTGAGCATGGAAACAAATTGCAATATGTGGCAACCTGATCGAGCTTATCTCTTGCTTGTATTGGAAGCAGAAAGAAGTCGTACGAATCAATAGGAGATTAACCGACGAAGGTTACATTCAAAGAAGCGTCAGACAGGGATGCATTCTATCCCAATTTTTATTTAATAATATACTAGGGTGATTTTTCAAACAGGCTTTGCAAGATAAAGACTTGGACTGAAAATTAACTGATCAATAATCTTAGATACGTGAATAATTGAAGATCCTCTTATTTTATGCGACAGTCTCAAGGGCTTTCATGAGTTATTGGATTGCGTAAACATGATATGAAGAGAAATGGGTCTAAAAATAAATGCTCCTAAGACAAAATTTATGATTGAATTAAAAGACAATTTATGTTTAATTTCGATTCAGAGGCAAGACGGCTGTTTCTGTTATGAACTTCATCAGTGCAGATGCTTGCGCGCCTCTGAATCAAAACATACTCTTTCCTCAAATATTAGTATTAGATATTAGTTGTATATGTGGATAGTATTTCATAATATACCAGATGTATTTGCATTGGTTTGGTGAAAATCTTGGGATAATGCGTGAGAGGTGTATATACAATCGGTGGAATAGTTGACCAAGGAAGGGAGGTTTTGGAATTGTCGTGTTTTGAGATTGAACTGATCAATATCGTATCCAGGGTGTTTAATTCTTTAACAAGATGAAATGATGAAATTGTTTCGAGTGTACAAGATTTTAATTGTTTAATGAATGATATTCGAGCTGCATAATATAGTGACAAGTTTTGACGTCGGTTGTGAGTGTAAAGGTAACTAGCTAATACTTGATGTTTAGAGGCTGGGCCAGCTCTAAACCGACCAATATATTGCACTATAGTTTAATTTGCTGCGTATAAGTGATTGGTATAAATTTAATAGCTTTCTCGTATCTGTTTCCAGCTCACGTTGGTGAAATTTTCAAGAGATTAATTCTAGGCAGACATTGATGCTGTGAGATATTTATATGGCTGTTAGAGACTGTAAGTGCAGTCGAGACTCGGGAGTTACCCTGGATAACTTATTTCGCTTGTTTGTATTAGAATAAGTTCATTTAATGTCAAATTAATGTTGTTCGTGTTTTTCTTTTAGATAAAACTACAAAGTCACTTTTTTCCTAGGAAGAAATATATTTTGTAATATATAAATTTCTATTTTTAAAATCTGTTCGTCTATCTGTACCAACTAACGATATTTTGTTTGAGACTATTTAGGGATGATTATGGAGACATCCCGTTTTGTTCTCATATCTTGTTAAGCCCTGAGTATAGATGTATGGAATTGTGTATATCATGGACGTATAAACAGAGATTGACCCAGCAATAAGATACCTTGAACACACACTGTTTTGAAGCTTCGATAGAATGTGATGCTTCCTCAATGACCATAAGCGTGCTTGAATTTTTACTCGTGGGGATAATTATTCAGACGTTAATAATTGGAAGTACACTCACCGGCATAAAAAACCGCCATCCCAAAAAATGGGTCATTTTTAATGTCTTTTATTTCCTAAACCTGATGTCCGATTTAAGTAATTCTTTTAATATGTTACAGCCTTGTTCTTTAACAATATCGCTGTAATAATTGCTAGACAGGTACATTGTCATTGTATACAGGGTGTACGAATCAAACTGTGTTTTCTCTCAAACTTTGGACCACCCTGTGGAATGTTCTAGCTTATAAAATACTGAAATTAAAACCCAACTATAGCCTCAGGTTTTCCTAACATTATGTTTTTTGTTTCATTCGCTTATGTTGGATAATAAAAAAGTTAGGCACTTTAACAACTACCCCTGTTTTTCGTCAATACAAGGTGTTTTTAAATAAGTACGGCAAACTTTAAGGGGTAATTCTGCATGATAAAATAATGACAGTTTGCTTTATAAACGTATGCCCGTAAATGCTTTGTTTCCGAGATAGGGGGTATTGAAATTTTTCTTGCAAACTGATGATTTATTTATTGCTCTAAAACAGTTTGTGATATGGAAATGAAATTTGGTAAATTTTAAGAGGTAAGTAGATAGGCAAAGCGGTTTCTGGCGCAACCCCTAAATCGCAACCCTTAAATATTAATAAATGCCAAACGGCTTAACGTAGGATGACGTGTGACGTATCGTTGGAAAGGGGATGAAAAAGGGGGTTGAACTCAGTATGTGGCGTGCGCATCGGAATATGCCAAAAGGGCATTACGTCATATCTTCTTTTCTATTGGTCCGATTGTGACGTAAGAGGGCTCGTCGGAACGGGGAGGGGGTAACGAACACATAAAAAAGATGGCGGCAGTGCCAAAAGGGCATTACGTCATATCTTCGTTTCTATTGGTCCGATTTTGACGTAAGAGGGCTCGTCGGAACGGGGAGGGGGTAACGAACACATAAAAAAGATGGCGGCAGTGTCAAAAGGGCATTACAGCATATCTTCGTTGCTATTGGTCCGATTTTGACGTATGGGGTGTCAAATGAAAGCGGTGGCGACACAGAAGCCAACTGTCAATTCTTCTTCTTCTTTTCGTTTGTCAATTCTTCTTCTTCTTTTTTCGTCCGTTAAATCTTATGTCAACGATTGCGTGGAAAAGCCAACTGTCAATTCTTCTTCTGTCAACGTTCAATATTAACTGTCAGTTCTTCTTCTTTTCCGTATAGTGCCTAACAGAACGTGAGATTTGACGTATGACGTGACATTTATGTGTGACGTGGCAAAGCGCTGACATTCGACGCAGAACGTGACATTTGACGTAGATATGTGACATTGTTCAGTTTTCCGTCCGACATTTGACGCAGAACGTGGCATTTATGAGACATTGTGACACTGAGCATGTTCAGTACTGATATGAATCCCACCGAGTACATACATAGGGTTATGGAATTTCAAACTAAACTTAATCAGTTAAATAAAGATATTAAATCATATGAGGATATAAAACAAATTAAAAGACATTTCGATAGTTTGCATATTGAGGACAAAACGTGGAAGCCTGAAGAGTTGAATTTACAGCAGCAGCAGCAAGGTCTTTACGCTTTTAGAAAACTACCACAAGCTACATATCCATTGAGACGTATTCAGCCTACACCATGGGTGCCAGCAACAACACCAGCGAGTATGTGAAAAGTGAAATAGACAATGTCTTTGCAATGTCTTGTGTAATATTAGCATCTATATTTATCTTAATTTTAAAAATTATGTTTGAAATTGTAAAGAGAAAATTTGAATCTTCATGTAATATAAGACTTGATCAGTAAATAAGGTGTTTAAATAAAAAAGCAAAAATCTCTCTCTAAAAATATTTATTTATACATAGAAAAATTACAATGGTAATATTGTATAAGAAAACCAGTGACGTAGACGATCCACATTTCTTTCTGTACACGAAAATAGTCCAACGGCGTGACAGGGGTTTGTAGCAGGACCAACGTTTCCAGTAGCAAGAGGCGTGCCATCAAACTTGCAAACATCAATAATAAGGGGAAAAACTCCAAAAATGTGACATTTCTTGCTTAAAAATTCTGCTTTTTGTTCTCCTCGAACGTATATGTAATCGGCTGCATACAACAACTTGGTTTCTAGTATTTCATTTATTTTGGACAATTCTACTGCTCCATCAGAATATCGAATGCCAAGCAGTTTTTTCTCCACGTATGATGCTGTCTTCTTATCATCATTACTTAGCGCATTGAATGGTTTCGGAGGTAAAAAGATGTAATGACTTCGTTTAAAACCTATTTCGATGGTAAGTTCTTTGGGAACAAACCACCCGTCCACAGCGAATCCCTGAATATCTACGAATGCTACTCTCATGATGACTGCTCTTGTACTACTGACACTTTATGCGTCTAATTTAGACTTTTTACAATTTCGGTAAGTGGGTAGTACTCCATTACGCAGTCGTGAATTATAATGCAGTAGGCCTTGGTATTTTCGGGAAAACCATTATGTGCTTCAATATCTAGTTTTACGTCAACAGTGGATGCTTTCATGCTTTCTTCTTGTTTTGAACAGTCGATGACGAACAATGCACGATTCTTGAAAGCTGAGAAATCGAGTAGAGGTCGCTTTTGGTGGGAATGTACGTAGCTGGGATAAAATTCGGTATAGTTGAAATAGGCCTCGTTGTAGTCAGTTTTGCTGAAATCCAACTGCATTCTCTCGTTTGGCCAATATTCTCCATTTAAGGATAATCTAATACTTTGGATGCTAACATTGTCAAATAAGGTAGGATCAGCTGTAATCGTGTTACGTTTGCCTGTTTGAAAGAAAACAATGACATAACGTGGTCTTTCAACTGATGTGCTAGTTTTGACGGCCCAAACTTCACGCCTAGCACCTTTGGTAATGGTAGGCAATTCGTGCAATTCCCACTTTCTAAATGGAATAACTATAGGTTGATCTTGTTGAATGGACTTCATTAGTTCTAGTTTAATTTCGTCATTTGGAAATATGTGCTTCACTCTGAGTTCAATGTTGGTGATGTTAATCTTTGCTTTTGTAGTTTCATCAGTAATAATTAAACAATCGTTGTCGTTTCGAGCTCGAACTAGTCTTATTGTTTGACGACCACACGTAATCATTGGATAATCGTTGAAAATGTTAAAAATATGCTTAAGAGGTATCTGTATGTTGAATGAATTATCTGCATCGTGTAGAATGGGATCATTAGGGTAATTCCAACCCGCCATAACCATATAATGGGAATCTTCTTGATTGTAACACGTCATGGCACGTACAGCACTTACGATACCAGGATCCCGCACTGTTTCCATCTCCCGTGCGCTTTCGCTGTACGTACACGAATCGAAAAGAAAAGCACCCACATTGTTGGCTAGTTTGACTACGCCAGATCCTTCTTTATCGACGAGTGATCCTTTAATGCACAACAAGGTTTCGCTCATTGCAAAAAACGAGTCAACTTGATTAATGCTAAATTCTACAATATCATTACAGTTGAATGATTTGATGAATGGTGCATAAGTTCGGTATTCGGCCTTTCGAATCGACTCATCAAACATTGGCTTACGATAAATATCGAATATTGGAGGCATTACGCTGCTGTCGTTTGAACGAGCTCGTTTTCCATACATTGTTGTCATTTTTTAGTTTAAAACCAAGTGATTGTAAAAACAATTTTTTTGCGAACGTAAGAGGTTTCCGCTTCGACACAACTAATGGTGTTCTTTTAATACGATATTGTCGCTTGGACGGTTGCACAACTAATGGTGTTCTTTTAATACGATGTTGTCGCTTGGACGGCTGCACAACTAATGGTGTCCTTTGAGCAGTAGATGACCTTATTACTAGTCCCATTTCCCTCTTGATCTAAGTTCCAGCACCAATGTGCTCTCTTCTCCTCTAAAGTTTACAGGTCGTCCTTCTTGATCGAGAGCCAAGACAGTGATATTGGTAAGTTCACGCTGCGGCACAACGGGTAAATACAACAAATTGTGAGGAGTTTCGTCAATTGCGTACCCAGGATTTGATTGTATGACAAATTCGTAGATCGTATGAGCAGGTCTGTTACCGTCGAAGGCTCCAGTACTAATGTTACATTCAAAGCGTATGCTAGATACTTTAATAATCCTAACAGGTAGATTCGAAGTATGTATCCGTCCAGGATTGAGTATTGCCGGAGAAAATCCCAATACTGTACCAAGGCTATCAGGTTGCTTAAACGAAATCCTATATTTGCTAAATATTTGACACTGCAACGTGTTGTGGTTAGGTTTTAGACTAAATATCGATTCTGGTTTAAGCTCATTGTCAGCACCCAGTTTCTTTTGTATGTATTCTTCAATATCGGCAATTTCATAACATCCATCGGGAAAAGCAAAGTTTTGCCATTTGTTTTTGTCATTGCAGTAATAAAACTTGTTATTTTCAATGTTCGGTATACTGTTGTAGGAATGGAAGGCACGAAGAGCTATTTCGTAATCTTTTTTCGGATCCAACACGATTGGTGTGGGTGGTTGAAATGAAAATGTATAAGTGGTGCTAACTACTCTCAACAACTGCGACATGATGACTGATTCAAGTCGATAGATTAATAGGTTTATATATATAGTTGAATAAACACCAATTTTTTTTTTCACATATTTTTTATTTGTTCTAAAGCAAGTTTACATAAATGACAAGATGCTTGAGAATCGGGTGGTCCATCCCAGTGAGTCCTCCAATCTGGTCTGTTGTAATGTACGAAGCACGGAAGTAGTATCTGCAAGTTAAATTCTCCTCGATATTCCCCAGGTAATTTATGCCATATACTTAACAATTCTGAAGGTCTAACAGTCCGTATAATATACTCTAGCGGTATGTGTTTTAGTTCTTCTTCACTATATTCCGTAAAACATTTTTCGCGAAACATATGGGACATAAGCAATCTACTACTGTCCATTATATAAAAATTTTAAGCATAAATGTCCACAAACGATTTGATTGTAAGTTTGATACTGGTGATTATTGTAGAAAATTCTGGCACGTGCACCCAGATATTTCACAAGTTCTTTGGTCGGCTTCAAATTACCAAATGAATCGAAATATTCCACGTCGTTGTTTATCTTTCTATATGCTACCCAATGTGTTCCGTTATGCGCGGACACATCCAAGTTAACTATTGCACATTCTCGTTGTCGAGGACCGTCTCTAGGCAGAGCGTCATTCATGAAAACTCCTCGAAAATGTGGTATGTTAAGTATTTTCGCGTAATGTGCAATGTCCAAGTCGTACAGCGGACGATTGGGCAGCTTTATTGGAAGTTTTTTTTCAAATACAAGCCGAATCCGCCTCTGGGTTTCTTACGTAGGTACAGACCCGAACCGATATGTTCCATTGCCTTATTATGACGTATATCCTCCTCCAATTTCTTTTGGGCATTTTTTGCGTCGACCACAGTTTTTGCCACCCCCGCAGCACCTCCTGCTAAAGCCCCCAGTGCCGAAAGACCAGCAAAGAGAGGTATGAGGGGTAGGAAACCTCCAGATTTTAGTGGTAGTACGCGAGGAACATCAATTTCTTTTCGGCCGCCAAGTCTTTTGATTATGGATTTTGCAATTCGTACAGCAGTCAAAGCAGTATCGTGTAACGATGCTCCTCTCTTCATGGACTTTGCAATTTTTGAGACAACATCGCGATTGAAAGAGTAACGCCCCTTTCTTCCACGACGTAACTGACATCCCATTCCCAATTTTCTTTTCGTCTTCATTCCACCGGTTACAAGTAAGGCAGCAGTTTTTTCACCAAAGCTAGCGTCTTTCGACTTGAATCGCTCCCAGGCTCTATTTTCCAATTCTTTATCGGCCTTGTGACGTTCTTCGAGAGATGAATGCTGCGAGTAAGCGATATCGTGTTGTTTACAAGCTGCGTCTAATGGATTAATACCTGGATCTCCACGTGCAAGACGTTTTTGTAGTTTTGTTCCAGCTATAAAGAACGTATTTTTTTTTACTTATAAAACACAACAAAATTGTCGCAAAGTTACTTACGTCCACAGTACTGATAACCGCCAGGAATATGTAGCTCAAATGGCAGTTTATTAATTAAAGAGTTCACGAGACCTCCTCCTTCGACGACCAACATTGGACTGATGCCATGCAAGTGATGACATCTATAATATATTGCCGTACTTATGTACTACACTTGCCACACGATGAAGATCGTTCAACAAGAGCAGACGTTGCCAATTGATAATCTGGACATTGTCCAGAAAGTGACAGTCAGTAAACATGGTAAATTGCTACCAAACTCATTTAGAGCCATTATTTGCGGTCCAAGTGGGTGCGGAAAAACGAATGTCATGCTATCACTATTATTTAATCCGAATGGCGCCAAATTCAAAAATGTCTATGTTTATTCGAAATCCCTTTTTCAACCGAAATACCAACTACTGCAAGATGTAATAGCCCAAGTCAAAGGTGTTGGGTACTTTCCATTCAAAGACAATGAAGAAATTATCAGTCCAGATGAAGCACAACCAAACTCAATTTTTTTATTTGACGATGTTGCATGTGATGGCCAACAGAAGATTCGCGAGTATTATTCCATGTGCAGACATAAAAATATCGATGCCGCTTATTTATGTCAAACATATTCAAAAATACCGAAGCAGCTAATAAGAGACAATTGTAACATGATTGTATTATTCAAGCAGGACGAGATAAATTTGAAGCATATATTTGATGAACACGTATCGCCAGACATGTCGTTTGATGAATTTAAAAAAATGTGTTCAGAATGTTGGACGACAGACCGCTATGGTACTTTGGTCATTATGAAAGATTTTCCCCTTAACAATGGCCGATACCGCAAAGGATTTGATAAATATATAAAATTGTAAGTTGATGTATTGTTTAGTTGTCAACAAAATGTCTTATGATGCGGTCGCCATTGCCATGCGCAAGAAGAAAGTTGCCGAATTGGCTAGATCAATTCGCAAAAAATATTTGGCATTGAAATTAGGCAAGACAGAACAAGATGAGTCACTAAATAAACTTTTTAAACCAATCTCGAAACCACTCAAGAATATTGCGCAATCATCAAAAACGTTGCATCATGCTATCGATAACAAGTTTAGACAAGTTAAAAAAGAAGAAGAAGAGGTGAAAAAGGAACAAGTAGGACTAAAAAAAGAGCCAGATAGAGAGGAAAATCCTACACCACCATTATCATTTATAAGTGATGGAGATGTGTTTGAAAACAACGATAAAGAAGATGAAGAATACGAAGATAACATAGAAACAAACCAATCGCAAGATGAAGTATCCGAACAAGTATTTCAAGATTACCTAGACCAATATCATTCTCTAATTCAACCTTACGTGATAAATCACGGGATATCTTCAGATCAAATAGATAAGGTATACGGTCCAACCTATGATAGCAAAACGGCAAAATGGGCACTTGGTTCCACTGATATTAATTTCACTCGGGATGGTAGGATTGTAACGAAAGGAAAATATGTTAAAGGGACACGTGGACTATATGAGTTAATATTTTACAAAGACCCTGATCATTTTAAAGAAGAAGACGTTAAAGACTATATTTCATTGTTGGATATAACCGGCGCTCATAAAAGACGGGATGGTACACTAAAGGGAACCCACGGCTACAAGTGGAAGGAAATTATTAAACCTAATCTTCCATCATTAATACCTCAACGTCGTCATACAGAAACTAGTAGAGGAGATGTCGGTTCTGGATTACCTACGCATTTGACATACAATGATTTGCCTAGGGAATATATTTACTGGGACGACCCAAATGAATTGGTGGATCGTCTTCAACTCTTGGTGGCTTCGAAAGACGCCGGCAACACATCTCTCGACAACGAAATTGTAGCCATCATCAATGAACTAAAAGAAGCTAATATAATAGAGTAACTGGGAATGACAATATCATTTCCATTATGAGTGTCGACAAATTCGGTCATCATTCTCGTGGTGGTGGTGGTAGCGCTCAAAAGGTGACGCGAGTTACATTTCCACATACTTCTGACGGAAATATT
The DNA here is from genome assembly GCF_917563875.1 of Diabrotica virgifera virgifera. Classification (NCBI taxonomy): domain Eukaryota; kingdom Metazoa; phylum Arthropoda; class Insecta; order Coleoptera; family Chrysomelidae; genus Diabrotica; species Diabrotica virgifera. The sequence goes on along the minus strand of NC_065446.1, from coordinate 93,888,354 downwards.
AATGCCGAAAATGTGAAAATTTGCAATGTCAAGGATCCATCAGAAAATGGTGATGCTGCAACGAAAAAATACGTCGATGCACAAATAAATGAGTTGCGTAACATACAGTCACCATTAATTCAAACACATGGTGAGTTGTTGCAGCAAAAAACTGGGGAGATAGAAGGTTTAGCCATCGGACTAAATGAAGTAAGAGAAGAGCTTCATAAAACTACAGTTCCACTTCTCGAGCAGAAGTTGCAGAAAATAATGAAAAATGATTTGAATACACTAAAAAAGGACACGGAGAATAATGTAAATAAGTTGTTGCAGCAAAAAACTAATGATATAAAGAATTTAACCATGGAACTAAACGAAGTAAGAAAAGAGCTTCATAAAACCACAGTTCCACTTCTCGAGCAAAAGTTGCAAAAAATATTCAAAGATGATTTGAATACACTAAAAAAGGATACGGATAAGAATATAAAATCGGCTGCAGAAACCATTGCACATCATGCGATATACGATATGAAGATGGAAAAGAAGATAAAAGAAATGAACGCGGCATTACAGGATGTAGTAGACAACCTTCATTCGATGAATATAGATACCCGCCTAACAGCAATTGAAAGTCGTTTATAAAAATGTCTAAAGAAAAGGAACAGGTGGTGTATGAGTTGCATAAACCATCACGAAAAAACTATCCTCGTCGACGAACAATAATCAAAGGAATCGATGACTTGTGGCAGATGGATTTGGCTGAAATGCGTCCTTATGCGCACCAAAATAAAAATTACAAACTAATACTAGTCGTAATTGATTGTTTTTCAAAATTTGTTTGGACACGTCCTCTAAAGAACAAAACAGGTGAGGAAATTACTCGCGCATTTTCGGATATTCTCGCCCGTACTCAAAGAGTTCCGAAAAACCTACAATCTGATCAGGGAACCGAATTTTACAACAGAAAATTTCAAAATTTAATGAAAAAACACGAAATTAATCATTACAGCACATACACGGTTAAGAAGGCTGCCATTTGTGAAAGAGTTATTAGAACGTTGAAAGCAAAGTTGTACAAGTATTTTAGTTTACATGGATCATACAAATGGCTAGATGCACTACCTACAGTCACTGAGGAATACAACAATACAAAGCACAGTAAAACAGGATACAAGCCATCTCATGTCAACAAATCCAATGAAAAAGCCATTTTAAACAAAAATTATAGTCATTTAAAGATTGCCGGTCCACGGAGATTTAAAGTTGGCGACATTGTACGTATATCAAAGGCAAAACATTTCTTTGAAAAGGCCTACACGCCCAATTGGACTACAGAATTATTTAGAATTGTACAAGTTAAGATAACGAATCCTATAACGTATTTGCTCGAAGACATGCAAGGTACACCGATTAGCGGCGGGTTTTACGAAGAAGAATTACAGAAAACAAAAAATCCCGACATTTACTTGGTTGAAAAAGTACTTAGACGAAAAGGCAATAAAATGTATGTTAAATGGTTAGGATTGGATAGCAAACACAACAGCTGGATTACTAGTTCAGATGTAGTTTAAGGATCTATATTTCGATACGCCGCGTAGACATACATTTTTTAGAAAATGCTGACAATTACACGCAAAGAGTGGGGGATTGAAAAAGTATAAATTCTCTCAGCAACCATCCGTCACATTCAGTTTGAGTTTCTCCAACCGACTTGTGTATTCAGTTGCAACAGCAGTACTATGACTTCTCAAGATAGCGGATACGAAAGTGAAGAGACAATTATCTACGACGCTGAATTAGATCGAGTACTGGAAAAATATGAAGAAGCTGCCAAAGATGAACCATATTATTTATTGGAAACTACCTATCCAATAGGATGTTTTCACATAAAAATTGGCCTATCTCCAGCTCGACAGTTTTCTCCATCCATTATTCTGTACCAACATGGTAAATTTACAAGAATCAGTTTAAACACATTCGAGTGGACTACCCTAATTGAGATGTTTATACAAATTATGGAAGAATTTTTCATACCACCTTTGCCGACCTATGCCGATGAGTATGATCCAATCGAATTTGAGTGTGGTGATTTCTGCAAACTAAGACAATTGGTAATGGAAAATGTAAAGTTCCTGACTATCGAGAAACACGGAATCGAATATTATTTATGTGAAGATGATGTAAGCCAGATCCTGAGAGCAAACATTGATTTAGTGTCTCAACGAGTGTCGTTATTGGACAATTTACAGTTTTTTTCGTATTATAGAAATGTTGTATACTTTATTCAGCAAAATTGTCATAAGAGTAACAGTTTATATAGTCGACTTCACGCTTTAACTGCGTTTTGTGAAATTTCTCCAGATACTTTGTTAAGTCAAGCTTTGAATGAATATGTATGGTATTATAGCAATAAAGTTGTAAATGATTTGGATAGTTGTGAATAAATAATATTAATAAATATGTTGTCTTTTATTTTTACCTAATATAAATAAAACAAACAAAAATTAAGATTAAACAATTTTATTAATAAAAATTACATTATACAATGGATAATATTTTTTATATACAATTTACAAAAACTTTGCGATAAGTGATCTTTTCTTTTTTTTTTAAGTAACCATATACTGCGCAAAAAGAAGAAAATTATTTATGCATTGAGCATCTACATTGAAAGGACCAAGTTGTATCAAACAAGACGTGATCAAACGAATTTTGACACCAATTATCTGTTAAATCATACAAATATTTTATTTCATATTCATGATATTCATTCCAATTAAGAACCTGTTCATAACCATAACATTTATTTTTTGATTTAAGTACGTTTCGGAAAAGTTTGAAACAGCTAAAACAAAAGTTTAAAGCAATAGCATCTGCTACAAATGCAGAAAAACAAACACAATACATATTAAGTTCTTTCTCTTTATAATAATTTGACTCACAAAGATGATTTCTTTCTGCTTCGTTTTCACGTTTTGTTTGTTCAAAATCTATTTGATCACATATTTGTATTTTATGCAAATAATCAGTTTCATATAATTTTCGAAAGCGATAAATACTATAATTATTACAAATTTCTACAGTAAGGCTCCACGGCAGTGGTGACATCTCAACAAATTCAGTTATGTTCAAGATATTTTCACAAATAGTTTTTATAGATTGTGTGCGTAATGTTGTTACCATCTTTTCTTTTGCTGTATTTCTGCAACAACAACAACAAATAAATGTTTAGTGATGACACTGCCGTTTTATGTATTATAATGCCCCCACGGAAGCGTATTAAATGATTTTGGTATTAAGTACCGCTTGTCGTCATAAGGACTTAGAGCCGTTTTGGATTGTTCGATGCTAAATACTGAATGTTGATATGACCGAATACATCTTTGGCTTGCGTTTTGAATTTTGAATTCTTTAAGACATTTTTCATAGTCTTCGTACGTAATTTTATTTCGAACGACATTATATTTCACTCCTTTTGCCTTTTTGGTTATTCCCAAATTGCTTACGTCGCTTTCAATTCTCTCTTTGTTTAGTTGTTTTCGTTCCAGGCGTTGTCTTTCTTTTTCCCTCTCCACGTCTGTTATTTGCATTTTAAATGTGTACATTTTTGATCTTAGCCCAATAAAATGTGTAATTATTTTCCCATTTGCCTCATCCTTCATTAATCCAGGGATTTTTTTATTTAATCGTTCTATGTCATATGGGTTATTTTCGGCGTAGTCGGAGGTATCGAATTTGCTTGGATATGCTTTTAAAACCTCTCTATATGCATCTGAACATTGCAGTTCATAAATAAAGCTGTCTGTGTCCATGTACAGCAATGAACAGTTTTCTTCTCCCATCGTTGGAAGCATAAAGTTATAATGAAAATCGTACATACATAATTTGGATATATCAAGGATTGCTGCGCCTATATACAGGGGTTTATTAAAGCATACTTCTGATTTTTTCAGTTCGATAGCCACCAAATTCTCATGAAAGATCGTTCGACTATGAAATCGACTACTTGCAATCAAATTTTTAGCTCCGTACCTTCCATGCCATTTTTTACATAATTTTACGATACGATGACGTCTTATGTTCTCCATTGTCTTACCGAACACAGCATTATTCATTAATTTAAAGAGATTTTTTTCGAAGCTACTTGTGGCTGCTGTTCGTAAGTTGGTATTTAACTCAATATATGGTCGCAGCCACGCAGATTGTTTAAATTTCAACACTCTGTGTATCTTTGTTAAAATTAAACCGTTCTCTAATGCCTGTTTAAGATTTCTATAATGAATAATATATTTTGTTTTGTGATATAAGGTTGGTATTAACTTTGGCAATTTTGAACCGGGCGGAATGCGGTGTTCGGCAGCAAATGGAAAATCTTTGTGTTTATCATGCAATTCGCGTGGATACTCCAAGTCAACTTGGAAAAAATAGCCCTCTTTCGCATCATTTGGTATTGACATAATATCAATATGACCTTCGGGAAGATTAGTGGATTTTGATGCAACACCAAATTTGGTACCATCTTCAATCCATTTGAATCCTCCTATTGGTAAAGCCTCACTCATGGCCCAGCCATACAGATTATTCACGTCTAAATACATGATGTATTTAGAGGGTTGTGTGGGGTCATACGTCGACATGTATTTGTTGTTGGCCTCCGAATACCTGTTGCTGCAAACAGATATTCCGCCTCTTATGGCTTTTTCCATGAACAAAATCATATCCACATCTTTTAGCAATTCTAATTTACATTTTGTGTATCTCAGCATACAATCCCACGTGTATCCTGGCATGGTATAATACCAAGCAGGATCTAGTTTATACGTGTCTCGACATTTTTGTCGAAACTGCTCAAACACATCAGCCAGCAGCAGAATATCTGTTTTCAAATACAAATCGCTGTATTCACCCAAATTTTTACAATTAAATTTATTCCAAACATTCTGCGCATGAGCATACTTCTCTTCACTAATATATTCATTATTTAGCTTATTATAAAAATGCCTAATGTTGGGTAAAGAAGTTTCATCTAATTTTTCCACGCTATCGATATAATCGTAACAAAATACTCCTTTACAAGTTAACAAATTGAATGTATCATCATCTAAATTACTAAATTCTCGTTTTAAAATCTTCTTTTCCGATGTGTCTAAAATTGATGCTAATTCGTCGAGTGAAGCTCCCATAAATCTTAGTGAATCAATAAATCGTAATTTAATTTGATGTTCGTCAGAGTGTAATGTAAATGAAATATATTTTTCTTTATTAATTGGAAGTAGACTCAAGTGCCCATGTTTGCATAAATCAATAATCATAAAATGCGAATCGTAACCACTAAAATTGTGAAAAACCACGGGAACAACAAATAATTTTTTAAAGTTCAAATTACATGCTTGGTGTGCAAATCCACGTACCTCTCCGGTAAAATGGTTGTGATCTACTACAATTGTATCTGTAGCCAAAAAGCGTTTCTCACAAATATGACAAACAGTCGCTCCATTTGTATTAGTCTTTTCGGCTATAGGTATAATTGTTTTCAACTTGGAATTTACAAATTTGGAAATTTCAGCCATTTCTTTTGCAAACCACTCCATGCAATTTTCACCTCTATAGCTCTTAAAATAAGATAAACTGTCATCGTAAGCACATTTAAAATAATAACCTGCACTAAAAGGTACATGTTTCTGATATTTTGCTGTTTTACTCAATTTGACATTGGAATCCGTAAAATTATGTAATTGGCATTCAAAATCGGCATAAACTATAAACGGAGTTGTTTGTTTGTACGTAAAATTGCGAAAACCCACATGATCATATTTAGGAACAGTCATTTTGCATTTATTCATATCCGAACACATTTCTTCATGCTCTGCTAGTTTGATTTCACTGCTAAAGTGGTTTAAACAACGATCGCAAATATATTTTTTACTTTTGCTCTTATTCACTTGTGACTGTACTAATTTTCCCAAATCTTTAATCCAACAATAATGAAAACGTATTTCCGTCTGATCGTCATCTTCTGGAGGAGCATCGTAATCATTTAATTTTGGAAAATATTTATCTTGCACAAGAAGCAAATTAACATGCTTTTCCAACTTTGTTGGTGTCAGTCTGGCAGGTACTACTTCGTAAAATTGTTTGTCCTTAACTATATTTAATTCTAATACGAAAACATTGACTGATATGGCGTTTAGTTTTTCGAATTTTGAAATTTGATTTAATGGCATTGGGCTTTCTAATTTGTCCGTTTGAAAAATAGTAGAATAATGTGGATATTTGGATACTCTTTGAGCATCTTTGTTAGCAGGATACAAAGCACTAACTATTGACCAATAAAAGCATGCTTGATCAAAATTACGAACATTGATACAAGCCTTTTTATTACTAATCTCTTTTGGCAAGTCAATGAAGGACGAACCGTTTCCTATGTCCACTCTATTAATATTAACCTCTAATGAAATTACTTTAGACAGCGCGGCTCCTGAATCTTTTTCTGCAAATTCGGACAGCTTTGTATAAATTTTATCTTTAACATTTTCACGAAACCAAAGATGTAAATCGGTCGATGTATCTATAATAGCATTTTTCGTATTAAAATATTTTAAATCTACACTTTCACTATCACTTGATTTTTTAATGAACTCCCCGCAAAATGCAGTATTGACTTTAAGTATTCTATGTGTTTTCAAAATAATTTTAATTTTGTTGCTAAAAACAGTATAAGCATCCTCTAAAAATTGGCCAATGTCCTTATGAGTTAAATTTACTATTACACCGGTTTTAATTCGACTGGCAAAACACGACATAACATTTTCCCATTTAACTCTATTGCGTAATTTTGAACTAAACCCCATCCCAACATGTTTATTATTGAAATTTAAAATAATTTGTCTAAAATGCTTAAAATGACCTATGTTAGTTTGCAATTTTCTAACTGTTCCAATGGGTAGCTTATTGTTTTTAATAACTTTATTGCATCTCCAAATTTGACTATTTACACGTCTTGTCCACACTTTACGGTCCCTATCAGTGAATTTGTCAAACATTATTTTACGAAGCGTTTTAATAATGTGAAGCAAATCATCAGACTGTTTGATCACTTGTTTATGTTGCATGGCTACTCAAACACAAAAGATACAAGAAAGAACAAGATCACTTACCCTTTTTCCTTTATTCTAATAGCTAGTTGTCTATTATCTCAAATTTTGCTGATGGGCGGTGGTATCCGGTATCGATCAGTCCTCGAAATATAATGGAATACTTCTTAGTTGCAAAGTCAGAGATGAATGGAGTATATACGTTTGTGACTCTATTTGGCAGGAACACAACGTTCTCCTCCAGTTCCAGCAAAACTACTTGGCCAAATTTATTTTTCACCAGCTTGGCGTCTATTACTTTTTGTGGCTCGTTTATTGGTAGTTCGTTTAATTTAATTATTGGTTTACGGTCTGCAACCAAAGAAACGGCATTTATTTTTGTTAAATCCATCTAAAACAATAAGAAACAATTGCTAGAAAACGTGCACAAATCTTACTATTTTCCTATAAATAATAGTTTAGAGAAAACAAAATCCACAGAAGTACGTAACAAAAACAGAGACATTAAAAACAAAAAATCGATAATTTACATTAACAAAATAATGTGATCGTGTAAAAATAAGAAATTGTGAATTGTGAAGACCGACAAAAAATTGGGAACACAGAGAAATAGAAAACAGTAATCCACAAATTATTAAAGAAGAGGAGAAGGGAAATTCTTTGCACGTAAGTATTTTAAAAATACATAGATAAAAGAAACACAAGTATATAGAAGGCCGGCAAAAGAAAATTGGGGAGAGAGTAATAGAAATAGTCCACAATTATTAAAGCACAGTAGACGTGAATTTTTTTTGCACGTAATTATTTTAAACATAGATAAAAGAACCACAAGTACATAATACTAACACAAGAACTTATTTAAAAAATATTTAAGACATGAAACACAAGTACACAACAAATACATACAGAAAAAATATTTAATATGAACAACAAAGATAGCTTACCTTGATTCAGTATTTATCACTGCACTGCGAACTAACTAGCGACACGTTCAGAAACTGTGGTTCGGACACAATTGGTGTACTTTATGCCTGTCGGAAACTCAATGAACTGGCTATCCCCCGATTTCTATTTATATAGTAGGTTAATCTGATGACGCATTAAAATTTACATGTATGTACTTGCAGGATTCTTTGAAACGGCATGTGCATATTATTGCTAGAGTTTGCGGTTTTGATTTCCGTTATTAACGCGTCGGGTAGAATGTGCTGTGTCATAATAATGAAATCGTATACTAAAAAATATAATTGATGCTTTTTTTTTTTGCGGTCATTGCCATATTATACATTCTTATTTATTTTGCAATATCAGGTTAAAATGCAATATTAGACATGTGAATATTATTTATATAAGTTGCAGTTTTAATTTCCGTTTTAACGAGTCGTGTAAAATTTGCAAGGTGTTTCTGGCGATGTTGCAAAAAATATAATCGTTGCTTTTTTGCGGTCATTGCCCTACATTCTTACTATTGCAATATCATGTTACAGGTGTAATATGAGATTGGGAATGTGCCTTGCTTCCGCTGACACATTCGTTTTGTGTGACTAATGAAATTCTATTTAATACTTAGTATTAGATGTGAATTTTATGAATAATAAACTCGTATTTAATTTCTTCTTCTTCTTTGTGTCAAGCCATCTGTCAATTCTTCTTCTTTTCGGTGTGTCACTTCTTCTTCTGTTTTCCGGTTTGTCAATTCTTCATTGTGCTGTGCCATTGTTACTTCTTCTTCTTCTTTTCGTTTGTCTTGTTGCTATCAATTCTTCTTCTTTTCGGTTTGTTAATTCTACTTTGGGTCGAGCCATCGTCACTTCTTCTTTTCGTTTGTCACGTCACCTTCTTCTTCTTCTTCTTTTCCGCAGCCGTCAATTCTTCTTCTTTCCGGTTTGTCAATTCTTCTTCATTTTGTTAAGACATTGTCACTTCTTCTTTTAGTTGTCATGTTGCTGTCAATTCTTCTTCTTCTTTTCGTTTGTCATGTCAACTCTTTTTCTTTTCCGCAGCCGTCAATTCTTCTTCTTCTTTCCGGTTTGTCAATTCTTCTTCATTTTGTTAAGCCATTGTCACTTCTTCTGTTAGTTGTCATGTTGCTGTCAATTCTTCTTCTTTTCGTTTGTCATGTCAACTTCTTCTTTTCAGTTTGTCATGTTGCTGTCAATTCTTCCTCTTCTTTTAGTTTGTCATGATGCTGTCAATTCTTCTTCTTATTTATTTCGTTTGTCACGTCATACGTCAAATGTCACGTTCTGTTAGGCACTATACGGAAAAGAAGAAGAATTGACAGTTAATATTGAACGTTGACAGAAGAAGAATTGACAGTTGGCTTCTGTGTCGCCGCCGCTTTCATTTGACACCCCATACGTCAAAATCGGACCAATAGCAACGAAGATATGCTGTAATGCCCTTTTGACACTGCCGCCATCTTTGTTTTTTGTCTCAACTTATTCGTTATCCCCTCCCCGTTCCAACGAGCCCTCTTACGTCACAATCGGACCAATAGAAACGAAGATATGACGTAATGCCCTTTTGGCATATTCTGATGCGCACGCCACATACTGCATTCAACCCCCTTTTTCATCCCCTTTCCAACGATACGTCACACGTCATCCTACGTTAAGCCGTTTGGCATTTACGACCGGGGGTTGCTATTTAAGGGTTGCGATTTAGGGGTTGCGCCAGAAACCGCTTTGCCTATCTACTGAGGTAGTTATTGCGCATTTTTGGCATACAATTAAGAATTTTATATTTACCATTGGCGTGCATACGGGTATAAACATTTTAGATATATTCCGTATGCACGTCAATGGTGAATATAAAATTCTTAATTGTATGCCAAAAATGCGCAATAACTACCTCTTAAAATCTACCAAATTTCATTTGCATATCACAAACCGTTTTACAGCAATAAATAAATCGTCAGTTTGTAAGAACAATTTCAACACCCCCTACCTCGGAAACAAAGCATTTGCGTGCATACGTTTATAAAGCAAACTGTCATTATTTTAACATGCAGAATCACCCCATAAAGTTTGCCGTACTTATTTAAAAACACCCTATATTGACGAAAAACAGGGGCAGTTGTTAAAGTGCCTAACTTTTTTTATTAACCAACATAGGCGAATTAATAAAAAAACAGAATGTTAAGAAAACCTGAAGCTATAGTTGGGTTTTAATTTCAGTATTTTATGAAAGCTAGAACATTCCACAGGGTGCTCCAAAGTTTGAGAAAAAAACACAGTTTGATTCGTACACCCTGTATACAATGACAGTGTACCTGTCTAGCAACAATATTATTACAGCGATATTGTTAAAGAATAAGGCTATAACATATTAAAAAAATTACTTAAATCGGACATCAGGTTTAGGAAATACAAGACATTAAAAATGACCCATTTTTTGGGGTGGCGGTTTTTTGTGCCGGTGAGTGTAGTAATAATTTATAAAAACGCGTTCAAAGAATTTAATTTAAATAAAAAACAGTATAACTATTAATAATCACGTTTTTATAGAAAAAATAAAATGCAATTTTATTTGTTATTAAAATTAATACAATGTCAACATAGTTAAGCTCAAGTTAATTTTTTAGTAGGTATCAAATAATGCTACGATAAAACAAATCAATTAAAAAAGATTTTGAAATCTTAATGTTTTCTCCTAAATTTGCTACCCAAATAGTTCGGTCGTCAATATTATTTGGAAACCTACATAGAAAAATGAATGATTTTTTATTCATTTCACTAATTTATTTGAATCCATGAGAAATGTCAAATTAAAAAGCTACTAAACAGATCTTCTTTAATCCGATGATGTCTACTTACAATTTAAAAATGTGTATACTAATTTAATGAACTAATATCTTGTTCAATACATTAATATGAAGGAACCCAATGGTATGCCTATGAAAGACATATTTTAAAATGTAAACAGACTTCCTCATCTTCTATAATGTAAATATAATGTACAGTGGAACCTCGATAACTCGGATTAATCGGGACCGCGGCCGATCCGGGTTATCGAAAATCCGGGTTAGCCGGAGAATATGGTAAAAATTAATAAAACACGGTATACTTACAGGTAAACTCCGTTATAATTGAAATAACGTGAAATATAAATATATGCACAGTAACACAAACCTAAGCAAACGGAAGCGAACAATACAAGACTGTACTACACACAATACAGTCACAATCGTAACGATGTTATGTTATTTTAGAACAGTGAAGACTAAGACCATTGTTTAAAAAATAATTTTTTAAACAATGCTAAGACAGTTTGCTTGAAATAAATAAAGGAATACTACTACGGGTGCCTGTTGTTTCCAATAATTCAAGGCAATGAACGTCGCTCTGCGATGCCGTCGTGTGCCATGAGTCATTTTTATTATCGTATAGTTCAAATTACACAAATACACATTATCTCTCAAATATTATATTACATACATACATTTTTATTTTGAATTGTTGAAATGTTTGTCTGATGAAAATCGGTCCGGGTTAGCCGGACTTCCGGGTTATCGGGGGCCGACTTATCGAGGTTCCACTGTACTTACGAATGAAATGAGGGATCGGGATATAAATATTCCGTTTTTTTTGCAAATGCAACACTGTAGCACCATTATTATGATATGTTTATTTCACTTTTCAGAAATATCACTCAAAATAGAGCCAAAATAGCGAAAAACAACTCTTTCTCATCTACCTTAAAAAGTAAACAAATATGGAACAGCATTTGAAGTTTGACATGGACGTTTGTAAGACAGAGAAATGTAAACACCGTCGCCATTTATATATAGTTTTCAGTGCTTCTACATATACAATAATTGGTTGATATCTATTATTCAATGATATGAACACTTGATATTTTAATTACAATTCAATATGTAAAATAATATAACTGAAACTGAAAAATTATTATTTTAGTTTGATAGCATCTGTAGAGTATAAAATAAGGAGTAACATTTCCAGCGATACGCGAATAAGAAATTTTAATAAAAAAACGTGACAACATGTGAAGGTGCTTAGATTGTGACCAATTCAAATAATTTTGGCATCACAATTTTATGTAAATAACTGAGTCATCTGTGTTTATACGTCCATGGTCTATATCCTCTGTTCCATTTCCTTTTTTAGTTTCCATTAATACGCATACCTCAACCTTTTTGTTTTGTATTTTTGTATTATTGTCCAATCGCGAATATTCTTGAGCCATGACATCTGCTTTCTTCCAATTGATTTGCGGCACTCGATTTTACTTTTGATGATAAACTGAATCAACAGCCCAGAATCGAAAAAAAAACATGAAGGAGTTTGAAGGCTTGAAGGATGGACGACTTACGTTCAACAGTAGAAAGTAACGGCTACATGATAATAATGATGACACCAATGAAATAAGATAAATAAACCTGATATTTTTCCCCAAAATTTTATAGGCCTGGATACCGCGTACCAAAAAATGGTTATTAATAGCAAGCTGAAAATTTGTTAATAGCTTAACGGTGTCTAGTCGGACACACTTTGATGTACGGGAACACTGGAACAGGGGAAGTTTTAATTGTGGAACAGACTTGTGTGGAACATAATTGTGGTTTTTCGAATGTCAGACTACGAAAACGTGCCATGTATTTTGTCGGACAGAACTTCCAATTGATTCGTTACCCGTTCATTAAACTCTCATGCAAAAATCAGACTGTTATTTATCACCAACATAATAATTCCTGTCATTTGCCATGTTCTACGTGTCGGACTTATTAAAATGCCCATTGAAATATTCGAAATTGGAATTTGGCGAATAAGAAATTTTTGAAGTTATACTTCTTTACCGGCGATATGAGGGTGAATTTTTATATGTTAAAACCTATGATCCCGGAGCATGCGCATTATAACTTTGTTCTGATTGGATGTTCAAATAACATGTCAAAAATTATTCAATATGGCGGCTGTGGCACAGCTGTAGTTAGATTATTTATGGTTGTTGCGATTTAAAATTTGTGTGAAAAGAAACAACAAACAAAAGTTAATAAATAGTCATACTGCCTTTTTAAATAGTTTTCATATACCTATATTTTTGGACTTTTGGACTATTTTGGACAAGGAAAACTCAATCTAATTTGGTAAGTAGTTTTTATTATAATCATATTGTAATTATACATTTGGATTAGGTTGAAATACAGTAGAGCGTCGATTATCCGAACTAATTGGGGGATATGTGTTCGGAAAACCGATTTGTTCGGATAATCGAACTACAATATATTGATACATATTTATAGTCATACATATTTATCGACAAGTGAATAAAAGCCATATTTATATACCTACATATTTATTTAAATCTTGATAATGACAACTAGCAACTAAACAAAAAAGTGCAGTCTTTGAAACAACATAATTATTTTTGGATACAATATTGAAGAAAATTGAAGATATTTTAAGCGTCAATTACTAACGCTTGCTCGGTATTCGAGTGCGGGACGCGGGAGTCGATAGTTCGAATAAGCGGTCGTTTGGTTGATCGACGTTCGGATAATCGACGCTCTACTGTACATTTATTTTCTCAAGTTTAGAGAGAAATCCGAAATTAGGTCCGATTTTTATTTTTAAATTATGATTTTTTGGCGTAGATTTATTTATCTAGTAGGTATGTAATGCTTTGATTTACATACTTAATTTGATTACCAACAAAAGTTCTACCAATCTTCATCTAATATATTGTTTTCTTACTGTTTTGTTATATTTTTATATTTTCTTACACAAAATTTAAACTACATAATTTAATTATATTCAAAACAACTGTCAAACAGTAAAACGTTCAGTTACCCTATTTTTCCACATGACAAATAATGTGGAATTGGACGAGTGAGTCTAGGCTTCGATTACGAATCAAAGCGCCACGAAATTCACGGGTTCGATTCCAGATGCAAGTTTTTATTTTTTTATTTTTTTATGCATTTTATGATTGTAAGTATATTTGTTATATAATTTTTTTTTCAGAAAATGCGTATTTAAAATTTTTGCCAACAATTATTATCGTTCAGAAATCATTTTTTCTTTGTGACATTTTTCAATGTGTGTGCGTTTTATTCTTTTATTTTTTAAAATTTTTGGTATTGTCTTAAAAATCACATAATATGTAGTAGAAGTATAACTTCTTACGTGCGTACAAAGTAGGTACACACACATTCTTTTTTTTCATGAGCTAGAACTTTGCTTTTGCTGGGTCTATAGAATTCACGAATAAACGTCTCTTTTTGTTTTTTTCTATGCTTCATTTTTGTTAAGAATATTTTTTTCCATAAAATACTTAGTTTTTGATGTATTTGCGAAAAACCGCCTGCAAACGTGGCTTTTTTGTCGAAAAATCAACATTTTCAATCGCAAATAACTCGAAAAGTGTTGACTTACTTAAAAATATCTATAGAACAAAAGTTGCTTAGGATTAGTCAGTTTATGCATTTCCGGACTTATTTTAAACGCTAGTTTTTTCACCCCCGAGAAAGGGTGACTGTCACCCCCAAGCAAAAGCAACCAACGGCACAAGTTCAACTTTGAAGTGGAGGGTAAGTAGAACCTAAATTCAAATTTTCATGCAATTCGGAGTTGACCCTGAAAATTACACGGTATCGCCGTATTTCCCGTTCATTTATTATTAACTCAGTACGCTATAACACGTTTGTTAGCAAAATGCTAAAACAACACGATATATTTCGACAACGGATAACGGCAGACTACTTTGACCTACGAGAGTACTGTATATATACCGGGAGATATTAACAGAACTTCAACCACGATTTTCTAAGTCCTGCCCTTTGCAACACTGGAAGGTTAGAAAAGGTACTTACAATTTATGGAAAAATCCACGGGTTTCCTGTGACAATTTTCCTGTGAAAATTAGATTTTCCATGAGGAAAAAAATAGGGAGTTGCGATGAATTTCTGAGTCCTGCCATATCCATAGAATGACAGGATACTATCAATTTTATGAAAAAAATTTTTTGGGCAGGAGGGTTGCAAAAGGACTAAGAGTGTATATGGATATACGAACATGTAATGAAAATAATAATTTTCATAATTTTCTAAGTCATGCCAACTTAATAAATTAAACATAATTATTTGAAAATGATCGAAAAAAATGTTGGCATGACGTCTCCTAATGTTTAACTGCATTTGTCGCTTGGAAAATTCTGTGGAAAATTTTCACCCTGGTTCCGTGATTTTCTGAGTCATAAAATAAATTGCATTATAAAATTAATAATTTAAGTAGACATTATTCAAAATGGCAGGATGTTTAGTTACACCTTTTTTACTACACATAGTTAAAAATGTGTAAGAAAATTCGTGGAAAGTTACACGATTTTCTGAGACATGCCATTTTCGACATATCTCAAGAATGTTAATATAAAGCTATTTACAAGGAGGCAGGATGGTGGTGTAGTTATTTCGTATATAAAAATAAAATTTTAAGTCGGTAAAATTTTTGCAGGTTGTTATACAAACATATTCATATCACCACAATTTTCTGAGTCATGCCATGTCAAGTATGCTTAAAAAACACTAATCTAAAACCGTTTACAACGTGGCAGGATAACCGCAAAGATATTTATTACATAAAAATTAATTTTTATATCGTTAAAAGAATCATACGGTATTAAATATTATTTTTCTGAGTAATGTCTCGGATTTTTACACACCTTTCAAATCTAATACCAAACTGTAACCTATTTATTTTAAGCGATTAGATCATATTTGTATCTAATAGGGTGGGTCGAAAAACAATAATGTTTCATTTTTTAATCGCTATACCGCGGAAAACTTGCCTTTGGGGTATATAAGTAAAATGCAAAATAAGATAAAGTTATATATTGAACCCCCAGCTAGCGCATCACACTTAAAAGTTTAGTTTTTTTTCAGAAATCAAGACACTTTTCAATTATTTTTACAATCTTTAGCCAATAATATTTGAACGTGCTATAGTGAAAACTGTTTAGTTAATAGTTTAAAAAATAGGAAATTAATTTGAAACAGAAAATATCTTTTAATTTGTGCTAGCGCAAAATACTCAAAAATTGTTAAAATTCACAAATTAGCACCTTAAAAGAAGGTGTGGTCTAGTATATTGTGTTGGGTATTATTAGCACAATCCATTTCTTGTTCTTTTACTTTACACTCCATTTAATTGGAATATAATTATTATAGTGTGTTTAAAGTTATAAAGGATATAAATAAAACAACTTATAATTTTAATAACATGTTCAATTGAAACAAAATTGAAACCAAATTATAGCCAAACAATGTCAACAAATTAAATGAAATTTTGACTTTAGAAAGAGTCTTTTACTCACTATTTCTGAGTGGGTACGTTGAAGCTGCGCTTGCTGTCAAACTTTGGCATCGAAGCTCTGGATGCTACGGTAGATCTAATGAAACCATCTCATTACTTAGCACCGACGACTTTTTTAGATGCTTCAATCAAACGAAATTTTTTAAAGTTCCAATCCTCGGGTGTTTCACCAGCAGTGATTTTAGCCCAAACTTCATCATCAGAGACTCTCCGTAACAGTGATGGTGGTGTAATTTCAGTGGTGTTCCAATCAAATAATTCAGTAGAGTCAGTCGCGTGAAAGGTGATTTTTTCAGGTCAAAAAACCCTAATTGCTTCTGTTTCTGTTGCTAACATACTTGCTTTAATTATTCTTCGGAATCCTAATTCTCTTATGTGTTTCCTTTCATACACTATCATCCTCAGTAGCAAATTTTCTGGGTGGGAAAAAATGCATTTTTTTAGATTATAGGATCAACTATTTTAATCAAATTCTATGGTAGAAATCTGGTTGATTTGATAGCCCCAAAAACGTGTTCAGGTCCATCTGTTATGTATTTGCTGTACTTTGTTTTGAACCATACAGGCATGTATAATTTAAAAATGAAGGATACCAACAATTTGTGTTCAACTGAAGACGTTTCCACATTTACATACAGTCTCAAAACTCTGTTAGCTGTAGTCAACCATCGAGAGTGGGAAAGTGGACCCGGTTCTCGAACAGGATAAATCCACAGGGCAGTTGCCTGACTTTATCGCACAACTTTAGTCTACATAGAAGATACTATTCATATTTACTCAAAAGATTGTGATTAACTAGTCCCTCCTAGTGGTTAGGAACGAGATGGTTTCATAAGATCTGCCGTAGCATCCAGAACTTCGATGCCAAAGTTTGACAGCAAGCACAGCTTCAACGTACCTACTCAGAAATATGAGTAAAAGACTATTCTTAAAGTCAAAATTTCATTTAATTTGTTGACATTGTTTGGCTACAATTTGGTTTCTTTTTTGTTTCAATTAAACATGTTATTAAAATTATAAGTTGTTTTATTTATATCCTTTATAACTTTAAACACACTATAATAATTCTATTCCAATTAAATGGAGTGTAAAGTAAAAGAAAAAATGGATTGTGCTATTAACACCCAACACAACATACTAGACCACACCTTCTTTTAAGGTGCTAATATGTGAATTTTAACATTTTTTTAGTATTTTGCGCTACCGGAAATTAAAAGATATTGTCTGTTTCAAATTTATTTCCTATTTTTTAAACTATTAACTAAACAGTTTTCACTATAGCACGTTTAAATATTATTGGCTAAAGATTGTAAAAATAATTGAAATATCTTGATTTCTGAAAAAAAAATTTTAAGTATGATGCGCTAGCTAGGGGTTCAATATATAACTTTATTTTACTTTGCATTTTACTTATATAATATACCCCAAAGGCAAGTTTTTCGCGGTATAGCGATTAAAAAATGAAACATTATTGTTTTTCGACCCACCCTAGTATCTAAGTAAACGTAATAAAAGTAATAGGAAGAAAATCAATAATGTTACAATTAATTGGTTATAGTAGGGATTGTACCTATTATACAGGGTGTCCAGAAACTCTTCTAACAGACGAAGCCCGGAGATTCCTCAGATAATTTTAAGAAAATTTAACTCAATTCACTTCGTCCGAAAATGCTTCCCAAGAAAGTTAGAGCTCTTTAAAGATGGCGAATTATAATTAGTTTTTTTTAAAATAGCTCCAGAACCCTTCTATTAAGAAAAAGGAAAACTGGTACACCTATTTATCTTCCAGAGATAAATCTATTCCATCATTTGTCAATTTTTAGTACCGGTCATAGGCATCTGTTTAGGGTAGGGAAACGGATATTTTATCGTATAACTTTTCTGTGTTTAACTTTTAAGCATTTTTGACACTGAATTATTAAACTATGGGGTATTCTTGTACTAAAAGGTACTCTTGCTTTAAGTCGGTAGGATACGCCGTGTTCTAGAAAAATCGATTTGGAAAATTTTTCGGTTTTTGAATTTGAAAATA
Source organism: Diabrotica virgifera virgifera (assembly GCF_917563875.1). Lineage (NCBI taxonomy): Eukaryota > Metazoa > Arthropoda > Insecta > Coleoptera > Chrysomelidae > Diabrotica > Diabrotica virgifera. The sequence goes on along the minus strand of NC_065446.1, from coordinate 93,869,917 downwards.
AAAAACAAAAAAAAAAAAACTATTTAGAAAAACGAAAACTGGTAAGTTTAGTTCCCTTTCAGAGATGAATATTTTATCAATTGTCAATATCTAGTATCGGTCATAGGCGTCCGTCTTGGGTAGATCAACGAAATCTCATAACTTGCTTTAATTGTTAAGCAATTTTGACAGTATAGTATTAAATTATGAGGTATTCTAGTACTAAAAGTTACTCTTGCTTTAAGTCGGTAAATACACCGTTTTTTTAATTTCTTTCAAATTTTTCTTAAATTCAAAATACGAAAAATTTTGAAATTGATTTTTCTAGAAAACGGTGAATCCTACCGACTTAAAGCAAGAGTGCCGTTTAGTACTAGAATACCTCACAATTTAATAATATAGTGTCAAAAATGCTTAAAAGTTAAAGACAAAAAAGTTATGCTATAAAATAACCGTTGCCCTACCCAAAATGGACTCCTATGACCGGTACCAGAGATTCGCAATTGATGGAATCGATTTATCTTTGGAAGATAAAAAGGCGGACCAGTTTTTGTCTATTGAAATGGAAGCGTTCTGGAGATAAAAAAAATCTAATTACAAGGCGCCATCTTCAAAGAGCTCTAGCTCCCTTAGGAAACATTTTTGGATTGTGTGAATTGTGTTAAATTGTCTTAAAATTATATTAGGAATCTTAAAATTATATACAGGGTGTTCCATTAAAAAAAACATAAGTTTGTGTCACCCTGTCAATACGGGTAGTCCTGTATATTAGAAAATATTTATGGTCCTCTCTTTGCCCCATGTGTTACCTAAATAACTTTTTTCGTATCTCTTACGACAAACGAGTAATTGGACTTTGTCACACTAATGCCCACCCTGTATACGAAATAACTAGAAAACCATCCTGCCTCTTTGTAAATAGACTTATATTAAGATTCTTGAAACATATGCAAAATGGCATGACTCAGAACATCGTGGAATTTTTCACAAATTTTCTTACAAATGTAGGACTCCTGCCGTCTTACAAAAACCGTTTAACCTTCCTGCCGAGTACCGAAAAAGTATTGACTGCATTTGATTATTATAACTTTTTAAAGGCAGGACTCAGAAAATCATGGAATCAGGGTAAAAATTTTGCGCATAATTTTCCAAGGGAAAAGTATACTTAAACAGTAGAAGACGTCATGCCAACATTTTTTTTGATCATTTTGAAATAAATATGTTTAATTTATTTAGTTGGCAGGACCCAGAAAATCATGAAAATTTCAATATTTTCCTTACATGTTTGTATACATATATACTCGGTTAGCCCGTTTGCAATCCTCCTGCCCAAAAAATTTTCTTCATAAAATCCATAGTATCCTATCATTTTACGGATATGGCAGGACTCAGAAATTCATCGCAAAACCCTATTTTTATTTTTTGTGAAAATCTAATTTTTACTGGAAAATGTCACAGGAAATTTGTGGATGTTTCCACAAATTGTAAGTACCTCGTCTACCCTTCCACTATTGCAAAAGGCAGGACTTAGAAAATCGTGGCTGAACTTCTGTATAATATCTCCCGGTCTAATAGGATTAGGGGAGGAATAGTCAGTACCGCGACTCTTCTTTTATACAAACAATATAATTATTATAAGAATTACTGCAATTGGGGCCAGTTGCCGCGCCTGCGTGTAATGACGTGTTAGATTCGATTCGAGCAATAAAATAACTGCTAAGAAACTTTTCCTTGTTTTTTTCCTAATTTTCCCAGAGTATTAATAAAAAAAACCTTTCCGGTTTATTAAAAATATTTGAAAACGTATAATTTTTAATTTGGTCGGTAAGAGCCATTTACGAAATGAAAGAATAAATATCTTGAAATCTCCAAAGAATTTACCAGTTAAAACAACGTTTCAGTTTTCACTTAACGCCTATTCCTGTCCAATCGCGAATACATGTCCAATCGCGAATGTTCTTGAGCCAGCCATGACATCTTCTTTCTTCCAATTCCTCTGTGGTCCTCGATTTTACTAAACTGAATGGGAGCCCAGAGACATGAGGGAGCTTAAAGGAGACTTACAATCAATAGTGGACAGTAACGGCCACATGATAATGATAATGACACCAATGAAAAAAAAGGAATCCACCTGATACCTTTATGAAGAATCTAGACACAAGAAATAGCTGACTATGATGACATACTTCTAAATTGCACTAGTCGTGTAAAGGAATACTGTTGTTGTTATAGTGTGGGCAGAAGACCAATATCTAGGGAGAAAAATCTAAGAAAGTGGTACTGTTGCAGCTCAAAACAACTCTATAAAAAAGTTACTTCAAAAATTATAGTAGCCATTCTAATGGCAGCTAATCTGGAAAGCTCAATGTAGGTGGCGTTTGTGTAGTTGGAGGTCACCTCAACTTACGTCAACTATTCAAATCAATCTATTTCTAAGTAAATATTGTATATTTGTTTCGCTGTGTGAATTTAATTTGAGAAAATAAAATTCCTCACTGTTACGCTGTGCCTTTGTGCTTATCGAGAACATCAGGATACAGGTTTCCCAATAATAATAATAAATATCTGCCAACAATAAATGCACGTATTTGCAATAAACATTTTGTTGAAACTGATTACGTATTGCCCTTGGATTCGACTGTAAAAAATCGAATACTTCACTATAAAACTCAGATCAACATAAATATTTTTATTTTGGTCTGAGCTATAGAAATAAAATATTAAGACGATGATTAATATAGCTTACCCTTCGATAAGGGCTTCCTTTTTTCCAGTAACTCTTGCATTCCAGCAAAAAGAATATCGAAAGAAAATGGAAGAACTGAAACTTATTAATGAAAAGGCGCTTCAAGATATTAATCAATTACAAAATAAATTAAAGATCTCCAACGAAAGAGTACAAAAATTAGAAAGAGAGGGACCAAGGAAAAATATTGTGATTCAAGGACTGCAGATTGACACCGATCAACCACTCTTGCTAGGGAATGAGGTAGAAAAATTCATAGAAAAGGAAATGCGAGTACTTAAAAGTAAACGTTAATGAAGCAATAAAGCTGGGAGACAAAATATATTTGGTAGAGATGGATAGCAAGACAGAAAAGATGAAACTAATGCAAAATAAGATAAACCTCAAGCAACCGAGAGAAATAATATACATAAATGATGATCTGACAAAGGACGGAAAGGGAAATAATGGCCAAAATAAGAAGAATTGCTAAGGAAGAGAAAATCAAAAGAAATAGCACAAAAACAGGATACCAAAGACTCACAATAAACAATGAATTATGGAAATGGAATTAAGAAAAGGAGCAGCTGGAAAAAATAGAGGAAGACATTGCAAAAAACTAGAATTGCATGCAGTATTACGAGACCCAACTAAGATGACCCGGCAAAGAAAACGAAAACGAGAATCGAAAAATAATAAACGTGATAATGGAAATAAAGAAGAACTAGTTAAAATAGCGACGTATAATATAAGAGGATCATTCCAGCAAGGAAAACTGAAGCATCTAGTAAACGAAGCCAAAAAATATAAAGGACCCCGCAGAAACCTTATGGAAAATTGCTCTCTGTCAAATGCTCTGAAACTTTGGGTTCTGGTAGTCCTTGAGGTGTAGAACAAAAGACTCAATGGGCGCATAGTTCCAAAAAATCATGGTTTTAAGATATAAGCCTCTGAAGTTATAGGTACAGTGAGGACGTTTAAGTTAGAATAAATTCATTTCCTCGAGGATGGGCGACTCTGGAGACAAATTACAAATCAGGTAGATTTTTATTTTTAAATTATTATAATTTTTTGGCATATATATCAGACTAGTGACATCATTCATCTGGTCGTGATGACGCAATCGATGATTCTTTTAAATAAGAATAGGAGTCGTCTGATAGCTCATTTGAAAGGTTATTAAATTCTCTATTCAATAATATAAACATTAACAATATTATTTATACAAAGTGCCCAAAAAAAATTTTTTAATTAAATTAATTGAGACAAAAAGAAGTATGTGTATAATTTAGTTAATTCGAAATGCATTTTACAGTTGTTCGAAACCAGGAAAAAAGGTTTATTTGATAAATAAATATTATTTTTCGCTTAAATTCAATATTAAAGATGACACCCACCTGCCTCTTAGCAGTTTGAACATTTAATTTAAGCGAAAGGGGTCGTGTGATAGCTCATTTGAATGGTTATTTAATTCTCTATTCACTAATATAAACATTAACATAATTATTTATACAGAGTGCCCATTTTTTTTAATTAAAATAATTGAGACAAAAAGAAGAATGTATATAATTTATTTAATTCGAAATACATTTTACTGCTGTCAGAAAACAGAAAAAATGTTAATTTGAAAAATAAACATTGTTTTCGTGTAAATTAAATGTTCAAACTGCTAAGAGGCAGGTGGGTGGCAGCTTTAATGTTGAATTTAAGCGAAAAACAATATTTATTTATCAAATAAACATTTTTTCCTGGTTTCGGACAACAGTAAAATGTATTTCAAATTAAATAAATTATCTTTTTGGCCCAATTAATTTAATTAAAAAAAATGTTTGGGCACCCTGTAGAAATAATATTGTTAATGTTTATATTATTGAATGAGCTATCACACGACCCCTATTCTTATTTAAAAAATCATCGATTGCGTCATCGCGTCCAGATGGATGATGTCACTAGTATGATATATATGCCAAAAAATTATAATTTAAAAATAAAAATCGACCTTATTTGTAATTTATCTCCAGATTCTCGAGGAAATGAATTTATTCCAACTCAAACGTCCCCACTGTACCTATAACTTCAGAGGCTTATACATATCTTAAAACCATGATTTTTTGAAGCTATGCGCCCATTGAATCTTTTGTTCTACACATCAAAGACTACCAGAACCCAAAGTTTCAGAGCATTTGACAGATCAATTTCCCATAAGGTTTCTGCGGGGTTATTTGATCTTGTGGTAACAAGAAACTAAAAAACTGGGACAGGGCAGTTAGGAAATGGAAGGCTATATAAACAGTGGGGGCTGTTAAAGGGCTTCCTTTTTTCCAGTAACTCTCGCATTCCTTCTCCTCAATTTGTTTTCAACGTAAAACAGTCCAAGACCCGTATTTTTCTGCCATAATTTATTATTTATTAAATCGTAAACAAAAACACCATATACAAACTTCACGAATTGTCAAAACGTTGACCTCGAACTTCACTAGCGCGCCAAGCGGGAGCAACGGCGTACATAGCTGCCATTGCTAACATCCGTAGAAGATGACACTTCTTCTTCTTCTTCCAGTTCTTTGACCGTTATTGATCGTTGATATCATGTTGGCTACCATATTCGCTATCGTGACTTCATTAACAGTAGTTCTAAATAATGATGTAGTCAATTTTCCGTACCTTAGATGTCTATCTTTTGGATCTCCTCATTTGTAACTCTGATAACACTTGAAGAAGAAGAATAGTTCCGTTCTGATCAAGCATCAAATGACTGGGAAAATATTTTTTTTTTGTTTTTTTTATGTAATTATGTTTATTTACAATCTACATCATTAAAAGAGTATTAAGTAAATTTGTTCCATGTTTTTGGGCATGAAGAAGAGACTTACAATGATGTCTCATCTTATTCTATTTATGTTTAAGTTTTAAAATAGGTCCTGAGGCCAGGTTCTATCTAGTCTCCTTGTGGCAGGGCCATTATGGAATAATTCCCTTACTAACTCATTTTCATGGTGAATGGTACGCTCATTTTGTGACTCCGTGGCTCGATGGATTTCTTCTCTGATGAAAGGTATATTAAAGTCTTCGTGAAGTGTTTGATTACTTACGTACCATGGTGCATTCACTATTGATCTTAGAACTTTAGACTGAAATCTTTGGATGATATTTAGTGATTTTGACTTTGCACAGCCCCAGAGGTGTAGTCCGTAGTACCAAATAGGTTTGAGTATTGCTTTGTACAGAAGAATTTTGTTTTTAATGTTGAGTTTTGATCTGCGCCCAAGGGTCCAATACATTTGCCGGAATTTCAAGTCTAGCTGTCTTCTTTTGGTCTGTCTGGATATGTTTCTTCCAAGTAAGACGTTGGTCAAGATGGAGGCCAAGGTATTTAGCGAAAATAATATTATTTATGGGAAAAAAAATGAAATCAAATAATTATTATTTCCGTTCATCAAAACTAATTTGCGCAGTTAACATTTGTTGACGTCTGAAACAGCGAGTTTCAACCCTCGGGTAAATAATAAAAAAAGACCTTTCCGGTTTATTAAAAATATTTCAAAACGTATAATTTTTAATTTGGTCGGTAAGAGCCATTTACGAAATGAAAGATTAAATAAGTATCTTGAAATCTCCAAAGAATTTACCAGTTAAAACAACGTTTCAGTTTTCACTTAACGCCCATTCTTGTTCGCCGACCGCACTTTTAAGGGCGCTTCTCTCTTCATTCAACTCGATCGACGATCTGCCCTTTTAGCGCTTACCACTCCTTTTAGCGGAATGCAAAAGTTTTCTTCAACTTCTGAAATAAAAGTCGTGTTTTGTAAAAGTTAAAGGTATACAACTGGAGCGTGCGCTTATGTACTTATACACTCTTGTTTGTGTTTATTTTTACTTCTTGGGTGTACGCGTTTAGATCAAGATAGCAATAAAAAAGTTCGCCCGCCGGGGAGCTGGATTCAGTTTACAAGAGAAGTGATACTGATACGAAAATCCTGGCCTTTTTTTTAAGTAATACAAGAGATAAACGGTATAAATCTATAAATTTTGGTGAAAATAAACATAGAATATTGACGTTTAGCAAATGTCGTTTTATATAATACCAGATGATTGGTTGGAGTCATGGTTTATAACATTACCAAAGAAAAGCAGGCCCACCAAATGCAGCGATTTTAGACTAATCAGTTTGATGAGTCACGCATCTAAGATATTTTTACGAATTATACAAAACCGAGTATTCCTTCTGTGTGAAAGTAGAATCGGTAATAAGCAATTTGGATTTAGAGATGGTCTAGGAACTAGAGAGGCACTATTTTGTATGCGCGTTCGCGCATCGACTTCAAGAAGGCATTCGACAGAGTACAACACGATATACTTTTCAACTGCCAACAGGCAGCAGGACTTGACCACTACGATATAAGACTGCTAAAATACTTATATTACAATCAAGTAGCATCTATCCAATTTGGAGATATGTAGTCATACTGAAAAACTACCAATCAAACGTGGAGTGCGGCAGGGTTGTATTTTGTCACCCAGTCTCTTTAATCTGTACTTTGAGAAAATCTTTAGGAAGTCTTTGGACGACAGACAAGAGGGACTAAGACTTTTTTTTAAGTTATACTTCTTTAGGCGCGATTGAGATTGAGGGTGAATTTATATTGATCTGCGCGCATGCGCACACCGACAGTATGGTATTAGTCGTTATACGGGCTCTGATTGGGTGTTGAAATGATCTGTCAATAATAAATAATTGTTCAATATGAAGGTAAACAAATGTATAATATATTAGTTTTATTGTTGTGAGGAGAGAAACAAAAAAGTTTATAATTGTAGTGACATTTAAATAGTTTTTAAAAGCAACAGGTACGTAATAATTGTAAATGTATCATAGGTACCTACCTATTTGAACCTACCAAAATACATAGTATGTAATACTTTTATTTACATAATTTGATTACCATCAAAATTTCTATCCATGTTCACCTAATATATTGTTTTCTTACTCTATGTTTTGTTGTATTTTTTCAATTCTAAATCATTTCAATTCAAAATCAAAATAATTTAATTTAATTCAAAAATGTCAAAAGCTTAATCCGTTTAGTTAGTCGATCTTCGCACATAATGACACATTGCCTTCGTGGCGAAGCGTTTAAGGCTAATGAACCCCAATATACCAACCGCGCTGATAGCTGGTTCGAATCCCAATAAAAACTTTTATTTTTTTATTTTTTTTATACATTTTATGATTGTAAGTATATTTATTATATAATTTTATTTTCAGAAAATACATATTTAGTTAAAAAAAATTACGACAATTAATGTTCAGAAATCATTTGTGGCATTTTTAATGTGTTTGTGTGTGTTTTATTCTTTTATTATTTTAATTTTTTGCACTGTTTTAATAAAAATGTTTGAGAAGTAGTAAGTATAAATTAGTTTAATATTTAAATAAAATATAAATAAAAAGTATATTAATTTCGTTTAAATCATATAATAGCGTATAACGTATAATCATATAACTTCTTACGTGCGTACAAAGTACACACACATTCTTTTTTTCTACTTTATTAAGGAGATAGTGTTTAAGTCCATTTCGAGTTAACACGGCTGCCCCAGCTCTGGCTAATCGATCTACATCGGGATGGGCTGCATTGTAAACTTCAAAGTTTGGGATTTTGAAACTAGTTTTTGAGGTAAGGTTTCAGAGACTAACAGTATGTCAATTTTGTTAGTTACTAGGAATACTTCTATTTCGTGTTTGTGTTGCTTTATGCCGTTTGCGTTCCATAGTGCAATAGTAAGTAGCTTAGCCATTACACTTATTTGTAATGGCCTGTTTTAGCTCTTCTCTAAGTTCTTTGATTTCCAGGATTAGTTGGCTTATTGTAGTTTGTTGCTGTTCTATTACATGTTGTAGGTATTGTGTAAAACTACTATTTTGGTTTGTATCTGGTGCATTTTGCTGTTCAGCAACCGGTCTTGCCATAGGTCTCATTTTTTTGGTGGCGTTTGCATAAGTACCTGATGTTTGGGGCAAGTTTTCTATACTGTATGCCTCATTTGATTCTTCATTTGTTCTTGGTCTCTGTTGCTGGATTTTTTGCGTTTGTGGTGTATTTTCATTTCTTGTGGGGTATCTTTTATTTAAGATGGCCTGGTAGACTTGACATCCTTTAAAATTTGCTGGGTGGGGTCCACCACATAGTGCACATTTTGCTGGGTTTCCATCAGCCTTTGTTTTTTTACAAGTGCGATAATCATGATTTTGCGCACATTTTACGCACCTATATTGTAGCGTACACTGATTTCTCGAATGTCCGTAGTTTTCACAACGTTTACATTGAATGACAGATTGTTTTCCGTGAGGTTGTTCAAATCGAACTACTGCATTTAATAGTCTATTCATTTGATATATTTCCCCGTTATTTTCTTTTCTTTCTAGGTCTGGGAATAAGACTGGGCGGAGAAATAATCAACAATATCAGATACGCTGACGACACAGCCATTCTTGCAGAAAATTTAGAAGATCTCCAGGCATTAGTAAATCTAGTCAGTGAAGCAAGTTATCGGAGAGGCCTAAGAATCAATATTTCAAAGATAAATGTAGATCAAGGTGTGTTTTCTGTCTAATCTTCGGGCTCAGTGGAGGCTGATCGGCTGTTATTGAAACACCAATCGCACTTAGAAAATTTATTGATAGCGATTGACACCAGGGTAGTAGAACCAACCCCGGGAGAACATATTTGTACTGATATGTGGCTCGTACGCGAATTAGTTTTAGTCTCTTATGATGCTACATATTGGCACGTTGAAGTTACTCGAAGGAATGAAGTTAAAGGCACATCTGGCCTGGTTGACTTGATTCTAATGAATGATTATAAAAGTATGTTCTCTCTTGTTTACAACATGAATTGGGTCATAGCCCACATGACAAAAGAACAAAGGTTTTTACTTAGTCAGCTAAATTAATGTCCATTGCCAAAATATAGTTTATGAATTGCAACAATTAAACAAATCAAATAACCCGCACATGTTTAAATATAATAACAAATTGGCTGTGATGTGATGTATGGGGTGATAAATTTATACTGTTCAATATCGGATATGAATTATGAATATTTGATATTTAACACTTTCTCTTGATGAATAGGAAATAGAACAGGTAAACCATTTTAAATACCTTGGCAGTTGGTTAAATGTAAATTGTGACTGTGATGAAGAGATAATAACTAGGATTAAAATATCACGTAAGGCTTTTATGACCTGGAAACAAGTTTTATGTAACTGAAGCCTGTCGACGAACATTCGCAAGAAGGTCCTAAAATGTTACGTGTGGTTTGCTCATAAACATCATAAATAGGAGAAACACAGAATACTTCGGCCATATAATTAGAGGGTCTAAATACCATCTAGACCTAGACCAACTCTTTTACTCTGAGTTTGTCGTTAACCTCTCACTTGAGCACTACCTTGTGCAATTTTCGAGCAAGGATGAAGTACATCCACATGTTAATTTAAAAATCTTAAGACATCGACTTAATGTAGACTGCTTTTTAATGTCTAATGTGGCAATAATGTAATTTAGAAGTTTTTACACCTATTTAAGTGGCTAGTTTAAATTACTTGTACACTGGACGTTTACGCTGATAATGGTCAGATTGACCGAAAACGTTTTGTACAATTTCCACTTCCTTGTGGATAATTTTTAAAAATTTTAATAAATTCATATACCTAAATACAACAGAAGTTGTTACTTCATTCCACGTTGTTTTATCGAAGGTATACAGCTAACTATAGGGTTTACCCTTTTTAAGTTTTATATTCTGTTTACATCTGTGGTTAAAGTGTAGACAAATATGACAATTATTATACTTAATTATCGAATAGAAATTAAATTATGGATGTTACAACTGTTTTATTTTACAATTAGATTCTTAATCAACATTTTATAATTATTAATATTAACCAATAAAGATTTAGCAACCTCAGCAAGATACGTCGAATGTAGTAGGTATGGTGGAAGTATGTGACTGCATAAATATAATGTCAAATAATGTGACATTATTTAAAATGGTTTAAATTCAAACAAATTAGGGCAGTGCATTAATTTTTAACTGATTTCTGTGTAATTTGTTTAGGTATAAGGAATTTAAATTGATTAGTATTATATAAATACAGTTTAAAATTTATAATTTATTGTTTATCTATCTAATTATAATAAATCTTCGTTTGCAAATTGTGATTTTTATGTTTAGCAAAAACTGAGGTTGTAGAAAAAGTATAGTGCGTAACACGTACAGAAAGGTAATTTCTCACTCATTGGAAGTGCGGCACACCCTTGCGCTCGTACCGCAACTTTGAAAACTCGTGAGAAATTAGTACCTTTCTGCACTTTCTACACTTGTTGTACAATAAACTATTTAGAACACAGGTACACAATAAGCTCGAAGGTACCATTGCTCAATTCGGAGACAGGGTGGTTTTTAGCGGTAAGAATCGTAAGAAAGAAAAGATACTGTACACCAAAAAAAGGAAATTATGGGAAAAATAAAATAGTCAGAATATGCCTATTTATAGGAAGACGTTCTAAAAAATTACCGTTGAGTTATTACTGCCTAAATAGACTAAATCTAACGGGAACATCTTTCAGTGATTTTTTAATGAATTAGCAAATATTTGCAAACAATGACCGGCGGCGATTTAGTCAAAAGTTCAAGTTAGGTAGTTTTAACGGAGAATTATACACTCTTGTTTGTGTTTATTTTTACTTCTCGGGTGTACGCGTTTAGCTCAAGGTAAAAATCATAAATAATGATAATGAAGATCTTTCAAAATTTTCTTATATTTAGTAAAGTTTAATTTTCAAATTTTTGTCCCCTTATTTTTTCCGCCGAATAATAGCTCGCTCTAGCCGGCTTCAATTCTGTCTTAATAAGATCATAAGGAATTCGACATATAGATTATTTTTAATAGAACTCTGTAGTAGTTTTGCTCATTTCCCTGAGAAAAATTACGGTAAATGAAATCATCCATGGAATTTGTTACGTATCTCAACACTAATTAAAACGCGTGTCAGTCTAGGTTATACAACGTGAACACATGATTATTTAATTAAAAATTCAAATAATTCATATTTGACACTTTTACGAAACAATCGCCCTACCTATTTTCAATTATCTGCCCGCCGCTATTCTATATTTCCGAATTATTAAAAATCGCAATCGGCGTTTTAGAAAAATCGTCTTAGGAAATAAGAAGTGAGTAAGTTCATACATATGCGGGTCAGTCACCTATACCATTGCTATAGAGAGCTCCAAGTGCTGTGTTCAAAGAGTTAATTGCATTAGAATGGCCCCACCCACCAATGCATATTAATAAAACACGTTGAAAGTGATTTATTAATGCATCTATATGTATACGGCACTGCTGCTGTTGCTGTAGCTGCTGTAAAACACAAATGCGTTTCAAATGACTTTTTCCTGCAAAGAGAGACTCAACTATAAACTCGTATAGATCATGCGGTGGAATAAGATATGCGATTAACTACCGGCCAAAGGATGATCGGTAGTGAAATTGTCGATTGAATTTTGATTGTTTCATTTTAAACCGACAAATTGGCAATAACCCTTAGGTATACTGAATTTTGGACTTTTATATAATACAGGGTGATTGATTAGTGGGGTAAAGCTCAATAGATCCGCTATAGTAATAGATAGCAATAAAAGTTAATGACAAAAATTTTAGCCAACTTTGAGCTTCACATTAGAAAATTAGTTAGAATGTTACAGGGTGTTTGATAACACAGTGGCAGACCAAACTTGTGTTTTTTTTTTAATGGAACACCCTATATTTTATTTTAAATTCGAAATCCTGTTAATTTCTCCATCACAAAAATATAAAGGTTTGTTATGTTATACAGGGTATTTAAAAAGTTATAACCAATTTTATATGAAAATCGTAACAAGTTCAACTCCCTGTACATATAAATAAAAATAAGCAAAACAGGACTGGTTTGTTAATGCCATATTTTTTTACGTATTGTCAAAATTTTCAAGAATGATTGATATTGCTAAGTTTCTTTATATCAAATACAGGGTGAGTCAAAACGCAAGTACATTATTTTCTCAGTAATATTAAATGGACCAAAAAAGCTCCTGGCTATGACCTTATAACAGGAACTATTTTAAAAGAGTTACCAGATAAAGGTGTAATTATGATAACACAACTATTCAACGCCGCAATAAGGCTGAAAATTGTACCAACGCAATGGAAAATTGCTGATATAATAATGATCCATAAACATGGTAAACCACCTCACGAACATACCTCTTATCGTCCTATTAGTCTCTTACCGGTACTAGCTAAACTATTTGAGAAGCTATTAGCGACCAGGCTCATGAAGATAATAACTGATAATAATCTTTTTCCGGATCACCAGTTTGGTTTCAGAGAGAAGCATTCAACAATAGAACAAGTTCATAGAGTCGTTGATATAGTAAATAAAACTTTTGAAGAAAAAAAGTACTGTTCTGCACTTTTTCTTGACGTCAGTCAGGCTTTTGATAAAGTCTGGCATGAAGGGTTGCTCTTCAAAATAAAAATGAACGTTCCTGATTCATTGTTTACTATACTAAAATCATATTTAGAAGAAAGGTACTACCGTGTCAAGCATGAAGCAGATACATCTAAAATCTACCCTATACGATCTGGAGTCCCTCAAGGTAGTGTTCTGGGTCCTATATTATATTTAATATTTACACACGACATACCAACAAACGAAAATGTAACGACTACAACATTCGCAGATGACACAGCTATGTTAGTCACAGATGAAAATCCCGCAACAGCTACCGAATCTCTTCAAAGGCATATTAGGAACATTGAAAAGTGGACAAAGAAATGGCGAATAAAGATCAATGAATCAAAATCACAACATATCATATTTACAAAATGTCGTATAATATCGCCTAATATAGAAATAAATAACAAAGCAATTCCACAAGCCGAAAGCGTTAAATACCTTGGTATGCACCTGGACAAAACTTTGACATGGAGAACACATATATGGAAAAAGCGCCAACAGTTAAATTTAAAATTTCGTAAACATTATTGGATACTGGGCAGAACATCGAAGTTGTCTATACGTAACAAACTGTTGGTATACAATACAATACTCAAACCGGTCTGGACCTATGGGATCCAGCTATGGGGTACAGCAGCAAAATCCAACATATCCATAATGGAAAGATTGCAAGCCAAAGTGTTACGCTCTATAACAGACGCCCCATGGTTCGTGTCAAACAAAGACATTTATTGTGATCTAGAAGTACCTACGATCACTGAAGTGATAGTTCAGTGCAGTGTTCGGTACATAAAACGCCTAGAAAGCCATCCAAATGCCCTGGCAATAAACTTGCTTGATAATAGTCAACAAACTCACAGACTAAAACGTAAAAATCCACTGGACCTTATTTATAAATAAGTTTTATACCTCACCGTAATTGTGTTTATATTTTAGATATATGTATTGTTTGTAAATGTAAAATGTATGTTTGTATGTAGCATATTATCGGAATGTCATGTTTGTTCTATACTAGAGGTCCAGTCATTGGACTGACCTCTCTAACGTCAATTCTTTTTTATTTCAAACCCCAAAGACGCTTATTGTTAGAATTTTTATAACTAACAGATTGCTGAATAAACGTTTCAAAAAAAAAATATTAAATAGAAAGTATTTTATATCACTGTTGAAAATTACCTTTACCGTACTTTAATTTTAAGATAACATTTCCTACGTCTAAATTTATTAGTTTTCGAGATATTTTCATTTTTCCATGGACCAGTAGCGTGGCCACCCAAATCAGCAGATTTTAATAAACTGGACTGATTTTTTTGGGGTTACGTTAATAATAAAGTTTATAAAATACCTCCAACAACCAGGAATGAGATGAAAAATAGAATACGAAGTGTATTTCAATTTGTTATTTACAAATGTTTCGTAGAATAAATAACTCTCAATGATCGTTTATAGACGTGCATAAATGTGTTAGGAGGTAATTTTGAACACCTTATGTAATTAAATATTAAAAAAATATATTATTAAAAGTAGCTTCTAATTTTTTCAAACCTGTTTTTTTTGCCAAATGTATTACTGATAAATTACTTTTCGTTCTTTAATTGTTACATTGTTACATTTACATAAAAAAGTAGTGTTTAATTGTCTTCACAAAATGTTGTATTTTGTGTTTGTGTGTTTTTTTTAGAATTTATTACTAATTGTTTTTCTTTATTTGTTACATTTACACAAAATAGTATATTATGCAACGAGCATTTAATGATGGTCATTATGAAGAAAGTATGAGGGATACGAAACGAGCTGCCTAGCGGCGAGTTTCGTATAGAGTAAGAGCTTCATAATGATAATTAAATACTAGTTGTATACACGATTTTTTATATGATCATTCACAACAAAAAATATATTCAAATTTATTAATTTTGTAACGCAAACAAATTAAGTAGTTTATAAGTTTGTTTACATATTGAGAACTGTCAAAGCGTATGTATTTGACTCGCCATTGGTCACTACGCGTGCGTGTACCACCTTCATCGCGAATGCCATATCGCGATTCTATTGGTTAAAAATCTGTATCGTAATGAAAATCTGTATCATAATGAAGTTCATTATGAAACAATTAGTGAAATCATAACTGATATAAAATAGTATGAGAATAGAAAAAGACACTAAATCGGTATCTGTTTATTTTATTTTTTCTACGACCGTTTAATAACATGCTCATTATTCGCTATTTTTTAATAGATAATAGCACCCATTACTTTACCCGTGAGTAATAGTTCATTACTCACGGGCTGAAGTTACTTACGGGTCATTACTCACGGGCTGAAGTTAGATTCAAGTGGCGCATGCCACTTTTAATATTAATCGTATATAAACTGCAAATAAAATTACTTATACTTGTTTATTTAATACAATAATTATTGTAATTTATATCAATAATTAACTTCGAAAAAATTTTAAAGAAATTTTAACTGTAACAATGTCGGGCAAAAGTACTATCAGTCTACAAATGAAAAAAAGTGCGATTTTCGCGAAGCTGACTATTATTCAAAAGCTGTACCTTCGTTGGTACTAAAAGGATTTTAATTTACAAAGGCTCGTTTGAAAGGTGTTTAAAAACCTTTTCATCTGCCGGTTTCTACATTTTCTTCCTCGTTTAGATAAATTTTGACAATTAGTTGAAAACCATAAAATTTTGGAAGTTTTCTTTTCGTTCTTCTTAGCCTATAAAATACAACGTATCTTTTAGTTTTACAAATTATTTCATCAAAAAGTTGACATTATAACAAGAAAAATGAGACCATATTCGATCAAATCGGTCTACTCAGAGATATAGCTCTTCAAGTATAGCGTAAAAAGGGCTATTTTTGACCCTTGCAAGGGGCATATCTCAGAAATAGCTAGAGGGCACTTTTTTAAGGTATTATAAAAATTCTCCCCCCCTCCCCCACACACAAAAAAGTGGGGTCGAAAAGTAAAAATATTATTCAGTATACAATTTTCAGTAGCCACTAAAAATGTGAGTTTTGGTTAAATTGTATATATACTATCTATCTAGTGTTTATCTATTCCACAACTAGCGAATTTACTTGCTTGAATAAACATATCAAGTGGCCGATAAAATGCCGAATAATTAATGTTGGGAGTAAATTTGTGTCAAAACAGTGGTTTTTTGTCAGTCGAAAATTTAAAACAACAATTATTAATTAGTATATTTTATGCACAATAAACAATTCTTTTTGTTATTTATTTCGTACATCAAAGCGGTATTCCAAAAAGTATTTTCTTTTAATAATAGTAGACCAGGGCGGATCTATTTTGAGGTGGATGTGAGAGGTGGCATTCGGATTTTTGCAGAAAAAGTTAGGTGAAACTTTAGTAACAATAATTAACTTACCCTCCATCTCAAATAGGTCCGGAGCATTAATAACAAAATTAAAATATTTAAAAATGTCGAAAAACATTGTTTTTTTGCTTTCCTTGCTTATAACTGTAAAACGATTAATTTTGGAGCAAAGTCGTAACGAAATAAAATAATATCGATTATTTCATTCATATAGATTCTGACCAATAGCTGACATAAATAAAAAGCTACAGCGATTATTTCATTCATGGGAGATTCTGACCAATAGAAAGCTACAGAAATAAAAATAAAACTGATTATTTCATTCATAGGAGATTCTGACCAATAGAAAGCTACAGAAATCTAAATTAAATCGATAATTTTTGATAATTTCCCGTCGTCAAGTATATTAGGTCAGATGCCCTTCGTTGCTACGAAAAAATACATTGCGTGACATTAATGACAATTACTGTTTTAATAATTATAAAAGTGATGACTTTCAACCGTCGAATTAATATTTATAACAACTGTTTGTTCAATTGTACTAATTTGTACTTACATAAATAACTTACAATAAAATTTTGGTTTTGAACAGTTTTATTCATGAAATAATCGCAACAAATTGAACTCGATCTCTAAAATTAATATAGAATTTTTGAGCTCTTGTGCAATTACTACTGATCATTTTTGATAATTTCCCCTCGTCAAGTATATTACGCCAGATGCCCTTCGTTGCTACGAAAAAATGAACATTCAGTGACATTAATGACAATTCATGTTTTACAACTTGTCAAATAGAACACCGGGAACAGGTTTAGCAAATATCCAGGCGAACATATCAATAAAATATTAGTTAAAATGATTTAAAAAACAGTTTTATTCATGATATAATCTTGTCAAATTACACTCGAACTCTTAAAAATTATCGATTTGTTTTGCCCTCGTGACACTTTGACATAATTTCACTACCCTTAACCCATTAATGCCCAGAACTATTTATGCTTATTTTATTTTTAATTTCTGAAAAATTTGTTATAAAAGTCACAAAATTAACAAAAATATATGTTTAAAAAATGAAAAACTTCTTCTCTTTTGACAATTGGCTGTTGCGAAAACGCAACACTGGGCAGTTAGGATGTAAATTTTTTTTTAATAATACTTTGGAATATTTTATTAAATCATATACAAGAGTTTTAAATAAACTGACATGAAAATAATATAAAAAAAATATTGCGTATTGCTATGAAATTTAATAATAGCTATTTGTATAACAAGGGAGGAAAGTGCTACTTTTCCTCCCGAGAATGAAGTTTATGTAAGTAATCATTCAAGGGAGAAAAAGGCACTTTACTCCCATGTTATACATATGGTTTTTCCACCTTCCTCAAATTAATAACAAGTCATTTTTCATTTTTACTTAATTTATTTATGTAACTAACCAACAAAATTTATTAAAACTAAAACTAACAAGTAGGTACAATATAACTGCCAACTGTCAAATATAAGTCAAATTATTAATGTAAACATTGTTAAATCAAAATAACAATTTACTGTTTTTTACCATTCTGCAAAATACTGGGTGTTTTATAAATAAACGTTAAAATGTATAATGTAGTTTCCTCCCTAGGGAGGAAAATATTTTTCTCCCACAACTTTGCTCCCTACAATCAGGTCCGGAAAAGTATACTTTCGGTAGAGGTAGGTGGAAAAACATTTTTCATGTAATGCAACCTTACATTTAATACATTTTTTATTAGTTGTTGAGGGACAAAGGACGCATCGGGTTCGTTTTTCTTGGGTAGAAATAAGATGGCCGATGTTGTCAAATCGAATATCTTGTGTAATGTTGTTTATGGAAGATTGAGATGGACCAGGTCTTCTTGGAGGAGTTCCGAAAATCGCCAACAAGGCTTTGGCTATATTTCGACGAAACTGCAGCAAATCCGTTTCGGGTTGTTCAGGGATAATTTGTCTCATTCTACGATAAATTAACCAAGCATTTTGTATGGAGATATCAAAACCCCAGATAAATAAAAGCCAATACCATTTCTTGGATCTTATATTATTTGTTCTGTAATAGGAAACATTTTGATCCATCCGATCAGTTCCTCCCATATTTTCGTTATAAGCTCGAATAAGATGTGGTTGTGTTACTTTGATTTTTTTGCTTTGGGCAAAGGAGTATCTGTTCGTTTTATAAACTGGCGTCGTTTTATGGTAATTCGATGCCAAAGTAACTATGCTGTTGTCATTCCACCTACATAAAAGCACCTTATTTTTCTCGTCGTACCAATTTTCATAAATTCCACGTATGGATTTTTTGAACGTTTCACTGAATGGACACTTTTCTGTTCTATTTGATCGTATGGTTCCTACGTAACCTATTCCCTTCGATGTTAAAAAATCAATTAGTTTCATAGAGGTGAAATAATTATCAGCATATAAGCAATGAGGCATAACCCTATCGCATTGTATTTTAGGAATAAGTTGAGCAAACTGCAATATTATTCCACTTTCAAGGCCAAATTCTTTTTTGTATTCATTGGGTTTTCCCTTGGCTACTTGATAAATATTGAAATCTATGAGGTAACCAGATTTCTAATTCCAACACCACGATTTATACCTAAAGCGTATGGGCTTGCCTTTTATGTGTTGTTTCATACCATGACGCCCATAGTATGGTATCATGGCCTCGTCCACGCTAGATTCGGTTTCTCATACAGTGTATTCAGTAAATGATTTGCGGAGACTTTCAAGGTACGGAGAAATCTTGTATGTTTTGTCTGAACGCTCTATGTTTAGGTTATCGTTAAAATGGAGGCAAATCGATTACGACGTAACCGATCGGTTAACCCTGAATCCATTTCCGTTTTAGGAGAGTTACACTTTTTGCACGAATCTCTGTAGATGCCACTTGAATATCTTGATTTTCTTCATTTTGTGTCTCTATTTCTGTTTCCATCTTAATTTCTTCCGTATCTTCTTTTTCCTGAACTTGTGTCACACTTTAAAGATAGGCCTCTTTTTCATATAGATTTATATTTTCTTCGTCGATCCTTCTTTCTTCTTCGTTCAAAATGTCTTTTCTCGGCTTCCAATAGAGCAAGTTTCTTCATTTTTTTTTTAATCCGATGTAGCTTGAGTAGAGCCCCTAAATAATGCATTACCAAATCCGAAAGATACTTTAGTTTTGTTATAATAAATTAATTTATTTATAACAAAATAAAACTACCTATTTTTCCTACATTGTAGACTTATTTTATAAAAACTTTCCACACGTGTAACTTTTAACGTTCTAAATACAAATATTCTCATATGAATAGTGTATAATTATTAAACAATATTTGTTTAAACAAATTTAAATTTTTGGTAATGATTTTTTTTACCGCACCGCCGACTGAACAGTTTCAGCGGCTCTGATTTCGCTCCAAAACAATATGTTAGCTGGGTTTATACTTTCTTGATGAAGGTACTTTATACCTATACTAAGGTACAGTTCGAAATATTTTGTGGCATTGGAGCCTATATAGTAGTGAGATGCACCATTGGACGGCCGGAATGGTGCATCTCTTTCGCACTCATAATTGACGGCCGCATAATAAGCGCTTAGCGCTCATTGTTAATAATTAGTAATAACAGCTTAGTAATAAAATAATGACAAAAATTTCTCCAGAATATTGTAGGAGGGGATTTAAACTTTGATTTGGTCACTATCTGACTTTCATAATAATAATTTTTAACTAAGTTATTAAGTCTTGAAAATGGCCATTTTCGCAGTTTTCAAATTTTGAATCTCGTATAACTCGACAACAATCAATTTTAGAGAAAAATCACAAGAGTCCTTTTTTGCTCATAATGATCCAAAGAATCTAAAAAAATTTGTCCGAAGTAAAAAAATTATATTTTGAATTTGTTTAAAAAAACTTGTTTAAACAATTTTCCGACTGCGGTACCTCCTGGCACCACGTGGATTTGCTATAAGGACCTCTTTTTGAGTAAGTTTGTGTAGAAAAAAACGTAACGAAATAATCTACCTAACGGGGGCGAGCATGCAGCCTGGACTACTTCTTCTTTACACAGAGTCAAAGAACTCCTTTTCCTCCCATACTTGAATTAAGTTTAAATCCACATTCAATTAATCTAATGACATAACGGAATTTGATAATAATTACTAATAATAATTAGTTCGTCGAGCCTGGGAGCCCCATGTCTTGATTGACCATTCTCCTCCATTCGTTCTTGTCCATTGCTTTCATCTTCTAATTTGTGATGTTGAGTCTTTTTAAATCATTTTCAACATCCATCTTCTACCTTGTTCTGGTTCGACCTCTTGTTTGAGGTCCTCCAATTGTACTTGACAGTAGCATTTTCGGTAGTCTACCCTCTGGCATCCTCTGTATATGTCCTAGCCATCTTAGTCGTTGGGTTCTTATTACTTATATTATGTTGGGCTGCCCATATAACTCTCTTATATCTTCATTTGTCCTTCTCATCCAAATGCCGATCTCCATTTTTCCTCTGTATATTGTCCTTAGTACTTTTCGTTCCCATATCTGCACCTTTTCTTGTTACTTTATGTTTAAAGTCCCTGATGCTTAAGTTACTATAGGCCTAATAACAGTTCTGTATATTCTTAATTTGGCACCTCTTGATATGGATTTATTTCTTAATAACCTAATTTAATGCATAAACACACTTGTTCGCTTTCATTAGTCTATTTTGGATTTCTTCTTCTATATTTGGTTTTCGTGTTATAATTGTTCCTAGATATTCGAACCTCTCAACTTCCTCAAATCTATATGTATTATTATTTGTTTGCACTGTTAAATACTTTCCTCTTACATATTCTTGGTCTATGCATTCCATGTATTTCGTTTTTAAGTTATTAATATATTAGTCCTTTTTTTATAACTTTTTCTTCTAATTCTTTAGTTATCCGTATCACTTCCTGTTTGCTTCTTGCTACTGTTGCTATATCATCAGTGAACTCCTTCCAGGCATTGATGTTTTTTGTGCATTCCTTTTCTATTTATATTGGCTTCCTGCAGCAAGTTTTTCAGGAGGAGACAAAAAGAATTGATGAAAGCGTATCACCTTTTTTTTCATTCTAGTTCTTTAAGTGATTTATAAAGTTCCTTCCTTTTTATTTTATCAAATGCTTGTTTAAAGTCTATAAATAATATAGTCGGTTTCTGGTAGCTTCCCTCTAGTATCTTTTTCAACAAGAAAATTTATTCTTTTCTTTTCTAGAAAAGCTATTTGCCAATTATTCTTCCATCCTTTTTTAATATATTCTTTATATGCATTGGCAATATTTTGTATCCGACGTTTAGCGATGCTATGCCGCTGCTATACTCCTGGATAGTACGAAATAAACTGCTCTTCAAAAGTTAGGGATATAGAAAATTATGCTCATTTTCAAAGTTGATTTTTTATTGAACCGATTAACGGGTTCCGCTAATCTTTTTTTTTATTATTTTAGATTTCTCTTTAGTGTTTACACAGTTGTGCAAAGATTTACTCAAGCTTCTTTTTTGTACTTATACCGGGTGAAAGAAAAGAAATGTTCTTCTTATGGTGACTTTGTGACACCCTTAAGGGAGGTCGAGGTATAAATTTGCGTATACATCGGAATCGTATTGTAGTCTTACGTTTTGTGCACATTTTGTTTTATGAATGTCCCTGATATATTTAGAAACAAAGAAGATAGGTGGTTTTAATCTATAACGTGTGTTTTAACTGAAACAAAACTAAATTAACAAAACAAATAACAGTTAACAAAACTTTAATAGAAACAGAAAGGCACATAAGGTAAACAGTTCTTATCGACACCTATAAGAGTTACTTGTCGACCAGGTAAGCGGTATGCACAGCGCAACATAAGAGAGACGAGATTGTTTAATGGAGGCTCTGTGACTTTTAGGGTGGAATTTCCTTGAAAATAAGTACGGTTTTGGTGTCTTCGTGGAGGCTCTTTAAATAGCCAGGGGTAGATTACACATTTTTTTTTCTTTAAACACTCTGTTCCTTTCGCACTATATGTAGAAAATAATTTCATATTAGTGGTGTGATAAGATATGGCCTCATCACGTATCACATGTCGTCAGTATATTAAAGATAAAAATTATCTAGTTTCAATGTTATTAAAGATATCAGAGAAATTTAAAAAATAAAATATTCGCAAAATACGAGCCTACAATATAATATCGATTTATACCCAACTTTGTGCCTTTTCTTCCCTGCAAGGTGTCTTAAACTTTTGTTTCGGTTAAAACACATGTTAAACTATAAAACCGTCTATTTTTTTGTTTCTAAAGATATCAGGGATATTCAAAAAACAAAATGTTCACAAAACATAAGACTATAATACGATTCTGATATTTACTCACATTTTTACCTCGTCCGTCCTACAGGGTGTCTCTGTCAACTTAATATAAGAAAAACATTTCTTTTCTTCCACCCGGTATAAGTACAAAAAATATGTTTGAGTTAACCTTTGCACAACTGTGTAAATACTAAACAAAACTCTAAAATAATAAATAAAAATTAGACGAATCGGTTAAACTGGTCACGAAAAAATCAACTATGAAAATGAGCATAATTTTCAATATCCGTAACTTTTGACGAGCAGTTTAGTTAGCAAATCGAATTAGGTAGAGAAGAACTTTGTAAGGAGCACTATCGAACTATCACACATACCCTCTATGTATTATTGACATATTATCAACTATCTTCTTCTTCCTAAGGTGTGTATCCATTCCGGATGTTGGCGATCAGCATGGTTATCCTAACTTTGCTTGCTGCTATTCTGAATAGTCCGGTTGTCGATGTATTAAACCACTTTCTCAGGTTTTGAAGACAAGATATTCTTCTTCTCCCTGGTCCTTTCTTTCCAAACACCTTGCCTTGAAGAATGAGTTGCAACAAGCCATATCTCTGTTCATTCCTCATAACACGGCCAAGATATTCTAGTTTGCGCTTTTTGATTGTGTTAATAATCTCGCATTCATTGCCTATTCTACGTAGAACCTCAACATTAGTCACACGATCCACCCACGAAATTCTCAAAATGCGCCTGTAACACCACATCTCGAATGCCTCGAGTTTTCTCAAAGAAGCCTCGGAAAGTGTCCAGGCCTCTACTCCGTATAATAACGTTGAAAATACGTAGCATCTGATGATAAAGATTTTGGTAGCAAGAGGTAAATCGTGGCTTCTGAAAAGAGACTTCATCATTATGAACGCTGATCTCGCTTTTCCTATGCGTTGTTTTATTTCACTTGAGTGGTCCCACTGGCTGTTTATGTTGGTACCAAGGTATGTGTAGCTGTCGACCCTGTCAATTAGTTATTGGTTAACCAAAAGCTGTGTATTTAATATTTCGCGCTTACTGACTACCATGTACTTTATTTTTTTCGTATTGAGATCAAGACCGTATTCTCTACTTATATCTGATATGCGCGACATTATTCTTTGCAAACTATCTAGACTGTCTGCAAAAACTACAGCGTCGTCGGCATATCTAATGTTGTTCAGACGCACTCCGTTGACTAATACACCTTCCTGTAGTTCTCCCAGCGCTTGCTCGAAGATACATTCAGAGTATATATTAAACAGCACCGGGGACAGGATGCATCCTTGCCTCACTCCTCTATCTATGGAGACTACCTCTGTCAATTGGTCATCCACTTTAATATTGGCAGTTTGGTTGAAATACAAATTATATATGATTCTCAAGTCTCTATCATCTACTCCCGCTTCTTTCAAGATGTTTATGAGTTTATCATGTTTTACTCTATCAAACGCCTTTTTGTAGTCGATAAAACAAATATACACGTCACAGTCAAAATCCCTGCATCTTTGCATGAGCACTTGGACAGCGAATAGAGCCTCTCGGGTGCCTAAGGCATCGCGGAATCCAAACTGCGTCCATGATATCTGTTCGCATTTTTTAAATATTCTGCCGTGTATCACTTTCAGAAACGTTTTGAGTAAGTGGCTCATTCGGCTAATTGTTCTGTAGTCTTCACATGTTTTGGCATTTACTTTTTTGGGGTATTTTTCGAGTTACGTAAATTTTGTTGAATACAGTTGTTATCCATTTTATCCCTTGTTCATCGATAAGTTTTAGGAATTCTACATAAAACTGGTCAGGCCCTACAGCTTTACCATCTTTAGTTGTTTTAATAGCTGATGTGACTTGTTCAATGGTAATCAGGGGTCCTGTTTGGCATTCAGTGTCTTCATTGGTATTCTGCATTTCATCTGCAAAAGTTACTTCCACATATTTCTTCCACGTGTCTAGTTTTCTTCCACACTTAACGGTGGTTTGCCTTGGTTATCTGCCAAACGCCCAACTCTTCTAGGATTCTATAAGCCTGCAGCTTCTTTAACTTTTTTGTGCATATTGAATGAATCGTGTTTATGTTGCAATTATCAACTATAGTAATACAAAATTTCATCTACAGTATTAAAACTACTCGTATATCACCAGGTAATACAATAATTTCATAATCATCAGCTAGTACAAATTACACTGTACCTTCTTCTTTACAGAGAGTCAAAGAACTCCTTTTCCTACCATAATTGAATTAACTTTAAATCCAAATTCAATTAATCTAATGACCGAAACGGAATTTTGATAATAATTATAATCTTTAATTCGTTTCAACTAGGGCAATGAATAAAACTTTCATTATTTCTCTGATAACAATCTATCGTAATGAGCTTTTTGGATAATTAAAAATACATTTGCCGATGTAATTAGCGTTTAGCTTTTGTTGGTCGGTGACTAAACCTTTTTATATTTCTTTATGGACTCAAATTAAACACAAGAAAATTATTCAAATTATTGCATTGTTTTTTACACAACACCGAATTATTTTTTAAGTTACGAACGTATAAAAACTAAATTTACAATCAAGATGCAGTAGAAATAAACAAACCAAGACACGTTAAATGCTACTAGGAACTAGGAGCACTCCCGAATCATAATTTACAATATATATACATTGTAAATCCCAAATCATGATTTCCAAAGTTTATACATTGTAAATTATGAATTGTAAATTATGCTCCTAGTAGCATTTAACGTGTCTTGGTTTGTTTATTTCCACTGCATCTTGATTGTAAATTAAGTATAATTATAAATGAACCAATAATTTCTTTACACAATTCTAATATGTTCGATTTTACTGCTGCAGAAATATGGTTGATATACCCCCTCTCCCTAACTCTTTTCATTTCCCCATTACCGAAAATCGTGATTTCCTCCAATACTCCTAACAAATTGTCTCTATTGGTCTCTATCGTTTCTCAATCGGTCTCTACCTTCAGCTGCTCTAAAGGATTCGCAGAATGAGTGGCCCGCTGAATTCTGAATTTGGTCGGACCATCTGGTTGGTGACCGTCCTCTTGATCTTCTCCCCAAAACGTTCTCAGAAAAATTAATCCCTCTAAATTATCGTCATCTCTGCGAACCACGTGACGAAATATCTGTAGAATTTGCTGCAGATATGTTATGAACAGCCTTTTTTTAATTTCAAGTTGCTTACGAATTAAAATGTTTGTCCGATCAGCTGTCCAAGATAAGCGCAGCATTCTTCTTTAACACCATTCTTCTTTAATGCATCTCAAAGTCATCAATTTTTATCGTTCTTGTGCGCAAAGTATCCAAGTTTTTGTCCCATATAGAAATATTACGAATACAAGTGCATTCACCAATCTGATCTTGATTTTTTGAGAGAAAGATATGATATTAGCCGACTCATCGCATTTTTGCTATACCAATATGGGTCCCGGTGAATTCGTAACTATTTTAATCCCTCATCCTAATTACAGGCCAACTGGCAACTCTAGCGCGCACGTAAGTTTTCGATAACCCACTAACTACCGGTGAATTTGTAACTTTCATTTTTTAAGTAATGTTGATAATCTACTACCGGTATGCCAGGTATGTACCTGTATAAATTACCCTCTTTGAAGGAGGTGTAAAATTTACACATTTATGTATTGTCTCTTGGTAATCATTTTAAATTTCACTTAAAGAAGGTGCTAAAAAGTGGAAAACCTTTATGGTACCGTTTTGGTACCGTTACC
Source organism: Diabrotica virgifera virgifera (assembly GCF_917563875.1). NCBI lineage: Eukaryota > Metazoa > Arthropoda > Insecta > Coleoptera > Chrysomelidae > Diabrotica > Diabrotica virgifera. The sequence continues at coordinate 93,843,211 of NC_065446.1, read as the reverse complement.
GATGGTAAGTTTTATTTAAATATTTTGAGTAGTAACAAACACTTATGTTGGTTATCAACAATTTGATGTCAAAAATGCACATTTTTGCTATTTTTTATCTACCAGTAAGAAGAAAAGCATTTAAAACAAAATTTAAGATAACCGCATTGTAGTGCGTGTAAAACAATTTAAACAAGGTTATATAAATCTTGCTATACCTACTTAATTGTTGCTTATAAAACTATAAATTAAGTCAGTTAAACGTTAATAACTTATGTAAAAATAAAACATATCTCGATATTACGTGAAGTAGCCCAAAGAAATGAGTAAAAATACACGGTTTTTATGAAACTCAGTGTACATAACTACTATATGTAACAATTATTGTTTTAATTTCTATATAGATAGAATAACTGTAAATCTGACCAATTTTCCAATTTTTTCTCAATTTATTTATTTATTGACAATTTAAATGAAAAATACCCGATATTAAGAATTTTCGTCTATAAGTTACATTTTACCAAAAAACTGAAAAAAGAACCAATTAGTATATTGAAATAGCTTTAAAATGAGTTGAAGTAAAATAGAATTGTAGCTTTGTTTATCAATAAACATTAATGAAAGGTATACATTTGCGATAGGCCCCGTGTTGGCTTAATCCGTTACTGTTCAAATTTATTTCTTACGTTTTAACCTAACTACCTGAGGTATTAGATTTAATCCATGGTTTCGAATTCACCTGTAGAAGGTTTCGAGTTGGCAGGTTCAGGTAGTAGAAAAGTTAAGAATTGGCCGGTGTACATTTTAATTTGAAAATGTTTGTCATTAAAAGTTGCGAGTTGGCGCGTGTTCACCAATATTCCTCTTCGAACTTCTTCTTTGCAGCTGGCATCGTTAATTATTATATTAAATCCGAGATAGTTGAAGTTGCCTGGAATCTGGTATTCTTGCAAGTGGTTGCTCAGCTGAATAGTGTTGAATGTGTCTATCACCATTACTTTCCTCTTGTCTTTATTAATTTTAAGACCAACTTTAATAATTTGAAACACACTTCTCGGGGGAGATACAGCATTTCTTGTTCATTTGCTGCTATAAGTGTTGTGTCATCTTCTTCTTCAAGTGCCATCTCCGCGACGGAGGTCAGCAATCATCATAGCTATTCGGACTTTGGAGACGGCTGCTTTGAAAAGTTCGTTTGATGTACATCCGTACCATTTTCTCAGGTTGCGCAGCCACGATATTCTGCGTCTCCCTATGCTTCTTTTTCCTTGAATCTTTCCCTGTATAATGAGTTGGAGCAAGTTGTATCTCTCTACACGTGTAATATGTCCGAGATATTCCAATTTTCTGGTTTTGATTGTATTTAAGACTTCCATTTCTTTATTCATTTTTCTAAGAACCTCTTTGTTTGTGACGTGTTCTGTCCATGATATTATTAGAATTCTTCTAGAATTCTTACATACACGTAAACAATTCTACATTTTTAAAAATCTAAGAAAGTAATATGTTTAATGTTTTTATGGCATTTAAATAGTACAGGGTCGGTTACAAGAAGTTAAAATAAAGTTTATTTAATAAATTCATGTTTCTGGTGTTGGTTATGATCTTGTTGTTTTTCATATTTGGTATAGGCTGTTGTATTCCTTTTATCATATTTATGTGATTTTAATCTAGAATTTAGGTGCTGACTTGTCTGACAAATAAAAACTCCTTGACAGTCTTTGTCAAACAGACGAATTGGTAGTCGCATTGCATTTCACGCCGGCACGCAGCATCGATCTGAACCCAATTGAACACATTTGGGACAACCTCAAAAATGGGTAAGAGCAAGAGTACTAGCTCCTCCATCCTTCGGAGTTCTCAAGACGGCTGCAGTAGAGGAGTGCTACAATATTCCCCAATCGGATAACCAGGATATCATGAATGGATTATCGAACCTGCTCCTAGAAGTCCTAATGGCCAGAGGCGGCAATACCCATTATTGCTAATTTTTTTTATTAGAATATGATTTTCAAAATTAGGGCAGTCAATGAGGTATTTGGCTCCGAATTCCATCCTACTACGTCGATTTACTTGATATTTTCACAGTAAGTAGGGAATAGCTCAAGAAATAAAGTCTACCCTATACCGATGTACGCTTTTATCTTGGGGGTGGTTCCCACCCCTTCTCGTGGGTAAAAAATTTTTTGGTTAAAATTGCTACGGAAGAAGCAAGAGAACCTAATTCTAAGCAAAAACTGTTCTACAATTATTTTTTGAAAGCTCAATACTTTTTGAGTTATTCGTGGTTGAAAATTGGTCATTTTCATTGAAGAATGACACCCCTTCGGACGGATTTTTGCGAATACCTTAAAAACTAGGCATCTAACAAAAAAACTATAAAAAATATTTTTGTATCTTATAAAAAAACAAAGAGATTCGTTCCTTCATTAAATCTTCTAGTTATAATACCAAAAGGGATATGGTAGGTGTGAAGGGTTTGTTTTTTTGGTGCATGCTCAAATCGGTGTATTCAATTTGAAATAACAGAGAAACGGTCGATTTTAGGTGTATAATGATACTAATAACTAGGGAGCGGATTTATATGCGATCAATTTTGATGAAATATGCGCATATATATGCAGTAAAAAATTACGAAATATGCGCAAGATATGCACAAAAATTCAAAAAATGCGCATTTCGAGAAACCACAAATTTTCTGTTCTATTCTATTCTAGGGGGTTCTTTTATAGGGAGGGGGGCGGCAGTCTTATTTTTTATCTTTCAAATAAAATCATTATCTTTTAATAATAATAGTCTCCCGTTTTATACCGCTCACGTGGCTTTGGGAGTATAGCAGGGTAGTCTGCTATATCTAGGGCCTACGGTATACAAGGAAGGTAACAGGGCCAGTGCTATGCTTCAACCGCCTATTATTGCCCCTGGTTTTACCCAAGGTACTCATTTTAGTCAGGCTGAGTCGACCTAGGGCCTATAAACATTTTAAAAATGTCTAGTTCTTGCCGGCGGTAGGATTTGAACTCCGGACCACCGGCACGCTAGCCTAGCACACTACCACTCGGCTACGCCGGCCCTCATTAGGGGCCCGGCCCTCATTATCTTTTATATATGCAATTTATTCACATTTTTTACAAAAACTGATACCAGTAGTTACCTATTTAAAATAAAACAACAATATCACTATATTATATATCTTTTTTTATAATTATAATTCCCTATAATGTGTTTTTCCAAATTTTTGGGGAAAAAGAGATACCGGAGAAAGTAAAAACGGTAGTCGTTAAATCAGTAGTTAGACCAACAATCATGTATAGCAGCGAGACATGGACATTGACGGGGAGACAAAAATCCAGAGTCAATGCTATGGAAATGAGATTCCTAAGGAAAATAGCAAACAGAAAGAGGACAGACAAAGTACAAAACGAAACAATCAGACAAAACCTAAAACTAGAACCAATCAATGAAAAAATAGTAGATGGACAACTTAGATGGTTCGGGCACGTGTGTAGAATGTCGAACGTGAGACTAACAAAACGAATGTTCGAAACGAGAGTGCAGGGGGAAAATAAAAGTTTCCTGGAAGACCAGGAGTTATGTGGGTAGATGAAATCAGGAAAGAAGTCGAGAAGAAAGGATTGACATTGGAAACTGCAAGAAACCTAACACAAGATCGGTTAACATGGAGGCTACAATGCCAAATTCAACTCCACCAGCCTTAAAGGTAGAAAGGCTTAGGACTAAGTAAGTAAGTAAGTAAACTTTAATGAGAAAGCAACCAAATATTAGGCATTTATTAAAGAAAAAGAGGAAGAAAGCAACCTTAAAACACACCATTCTACTACATGCTTTGCAGAATAAGTTTCCATTGCTGTAATGAAGCTCGGGATAGGTTTTGATCCAGGAATAAACCAGGCTAGATTCTTTCGGCATATTGCACTATTCACAAACAGAAATATTAAACAAAAATTAAACATTCGCATTGACCGACTAAAGGTAAATAATTTTACTGATTTACGGGATCTGATCTAAAGCATGAATATTTCAATTTCCGTTAGAAAATAGTAAAACTATGGTTAAAGGTGTAAATTATCTTAACAATAGGGGATTTAAAAGAATCACCAGAATTATAGGTACCTGCTAAATATATTAAAAGTAAATAAAATTCGGATTTCCCGGTAAACCGGTAAACCATCTTTCATCATTTTAACATCCTACAATCATTTTATAACGGCGTACTATAAGCACTATAAGTACTTTGTGTAAAGATCGGGTATTTTCTAAGAAAAAATGAAAAGGCAGTGAATGAGGCGTTTTTTTTTTCAGGTAGTTCTCGAATTCATAGATACGACAGCCTGTGCGGGGAAATATTTTTTTTTTTGGACTTAAATGTTTTTAAATAGGCACAAAATATGCATGTTTCTTTAAAATATGCAAAATTTAGTAAAGTTCTCAAATATGCGAAATATGCATGCAATATGCATTTAGCATAAAATCCGCTCCCTACTAATAACTTTTGTAGTGCTTGAAAAGACCTTTAAAATGAGGAATATTAAATGTAGATTACATTCAAACTAAGCGAAATATGCTGCAAAAAATTGATGACTAATGTATTTTAAGAAGAAATGAGAAGTATATTTATCCGCTCAACCATCAGAATTTAAATACATCGTTTTCCTTCTACAATACTTTTTATTATAATGTTATTTCTATGTTCAAAAAGTTGGACTGGTTTTAAAATGAATGTTTGAAAAAAATGAGATCAAATTATAGAGCGCATTTTCTTAAAAATCTTCCTTTTTCTATATATAACTCGAAAATGATAAGAGGACGAAAAAAAGATACACAAAATATAGAGTTTTTTAGATAAAAATTTCGTTTTTATTTTTCATTACTGTATCTCTTATCATTTTCAAGTTACATGGAGAAAAAGGAAGATTTTTAATAAAATTTAAAAATGCGCTATACAATTTGACCTTATTTTTTGTTTTCAAAAACCATCCATTTTAAACCCATCTAACTTTTCGAACATAGAAATAACACTATAATAAAAGGTATTGTAGAAGAAAAACGATGCATTTACAATCTGGTAGATGGGGGTTAAAATTACTTCTCATTTTTTCTTAAAATACATCAGTTATCAATTTTGTTTGCAGCATATCTCGCTTAGTTTGAATGTAATGGACCTTTAATATAGTTCATTTTAAACGTCTTTTCAAGCACTTTAAAAGATATTGGTAGCATTATACACCTAAAATCGACCGTCTCTCTGTTATTTCAAGTTGAATACACCAATTTGAGCATGTACCGAAAAAACAAACTCTTTTCACCTACCTACCATATCTCTTTTTTTATTATAACTAGAAGATTTATGAAGGCAAGTGTCTCTTTGGTTTTTTATAACCTACAAAAATGATTTTTATATAGTTTTTTTAGTAGGATGCATAGTTTTTAAGGTATTAGCAAAAAACCGTTCGAAAAGGTGTTATGTTTCAATGAAAATGGACAATTTTCAACCACAAATAAATCAAAAAGTATTGAGATTTCAAAAAAAAATCAAACAGTTTTTGCTTATAATTAGGTTCTCTAGCGAATTGCGTAGTTATTTTAACCAATAAATTTTCCTCCCCTGAGAAGGAGTGGGAACCACCCCCAAGATAAAAGCACACATCGGCATAGGACTTTGAATTAGGAGATAAGTGGAGGCTATAAGAATAGAAGAGTTCGAAATGTGGTGTTACAGAAGAATATTGAAAATTCAGTGGGTTCAAAGGATTACCAATGTTGAAGTGCTACGACGTTTAAATAAGGAGTTAGAAATTATGAAAAGTATAAAAACTAAAAAACTGGAATATTTGGGTCACATTACCAGAGGAGAAAAATATGAGTTGCTGAGAATTATTATGCAAGGAAGGATCCAAGGAAGAAGAAGCATAGGAAGAAGACGCATCTCCTGGCTGAGGAACCTTAGAGAATGGTTTAACTGTAGTTCATTACAACTATTCAGAGCAGCAGCCAACAAAGTGACCATAGCTATTATGATATCCAACCTCCGATAGGAGAGGGAACTTTAAGAAGAAGAAGGAGGCTATTCCCAAAATTTCATTAAAATCCATGTAGTAGGATAGAATTCAGGGGTAATATCCTATACTTGCTCCCATTGACTGGCGTAAATTATGTTTGTTTGAATTTTCTTGGAAGATTTTTAAACATTGTATTTTTGCTAAACATCCCTTGATAAACGACTTCTTTTTTAATAATTATATTGTTTTCTTTTCCTCATGTACTTTTCACCGTACCGTTCATAAAATGTAGTCCAAGATTGACTATTTCTGCAAATTGAAAGAAAGACAAAGTGGGCGGTTAATTGTGCCGGTGAATGTATATAAGTCGTAAATTTATTTTTCCATTTGTCACTTTATCTTTAAATTTTGTCCCTTATTATATCATAATATATAATAAGAACAAAATTATATCATAACAAAAATTATTATAGTATTTTATATTTCTAAGTATTTATTGTTTTAATTGTTATCTGATTGTTAAACTGTTTCAAACGATTCAGAATTATTTGATGAAACTGACCGTAAATGCAACTCATTCAATAAATTTTATTTGAAAGCATAATTTCATCGAATTTGCTATTTTGTTTAACTATTTCATTTTATCAAGTGAACACAGAATATATGAATTAAAATAAATGAAAAATCTTAGCAGCTAATCGTGTTATTCCAATTTTTGCTCTATAACTCCAAAGATTTTAACTTTACACTAAAAACACCCAAATAAAAATTCACCGTAATAATTAAATTCTGCAAAGAGCCATGTTTTTCTCGATTTATTTCGACGTAAATTTTCCTCGGAAAATGCTTGTTTTTCCAACAAAATCTTTAATTTTCAACTAAAATTTTAAGTAAGTAATTATTTTTCAGTAATTAAATAACTTGGTGATATAAAAGCTTTTTTGGTATAGATTATATTTCCAGAAGGCGATGGAAATTAAATGAACAGTTTAGCAACAATTAAATTGTTCATGAAAAATTTACGGTCGCTATAACCATCATAATTAAGATGTATAAAAATAACTAAAATTTTTGTATAAAAGGGCACTATACCTATCTAATGTACTTTACAGAATTGAAATTGGACTATTTAAGCGGCCTCAGGAATATTTTAAAATTATAAACAATTTTTTGGCTTAAAAACAAATAGAATATCTCGGGAAATATTATATTAAAGTAAACTATGAAAACGGTATTGGAAAGAACGGGGCATGGCGCTTCTTATAAAAGAAAAAACGTTTAATTACGATAAGTGGTTCCTGAGATACAACCGATCAAAGTTGACAGGCATGTACCTTAAAGATATAAACAATAGGATGGTAATTTTCAAACCATCACCTTTTTATTTCGGTCCTCTCTCTCCAAACAAAATTTCATATCTTTGAAAGACTCGTAACATATATTACTATAATAAAAACTATCGATGTTACAAGTGAAAAATGCCAAAAATACCAAAATTCCAAGCAAAAATTAGGTTGGAGAAAATGGAATCTCAAAGTTTAAGATCGGTATAAGTTAAAAAAATGCATTTTCTCGGCGTCCCATGGAGCAATTTTCTTCATTCTTTTTTTGTTCCAAAGTAACTCGAGTAGAGCCATCTAGAGTAACTAACGTATTATTAAATGTCAAAGTTGCTTTTGTTTTGTTATAATAAATTAATTTATTTATAAGAAAATAAAACTACATATTTATGTTGTCCACTTGTAAACTTTTTTTAGATAAACTTACCACAAGTGTACCTTTTACCGTTTAAAATAGAACTATTCCCATTTGAAAGCTGTATAATTATTTAAACAATCTTTTTTTAAACAAATTAAAAAATTTTGTACAAAGGCAAGTTTGACATTTAACAATGCGTTAGTTAGATGGATCTATTCAAGTTACTTGGGAACAAAAAAAAATGAGGAAAATTCCTCTATGGGAAGCCGAGAAAATGCATTTTTTTAACGTATACCGATCTTGAATTTTGAGATTCCATTTTCTCCAACCTAATTTTTGATTGGAATTTTGGTATATTTGGCATTTTTCACTAGTAATATCGATAGTTTTTATTATAATAATATATGTTACGAGTCTTTTAAAGATATGAAATTTTGTGTGAAAAAAGAGGACCGAAATAAACAGGGGATGTTTTGAAAATTACCCTCCCATTATTATACCTTTGCCATGCATGCCGGTCAACTTTGACCGTTTGTGAACCACTCATCGTAATTAAACGTTTTTTCTTTTATAAGAAGCGTCATGCCACGTTCTTTCCAATTCCGTTTTCATAGTTTACTTTAATATAATATTTTCCGAAATATTCTATTTGTTTATAAGCCAAAAAATTGTTTATAATTTTAAAATATTCCTGAGGCCGCTTAAATAGTCCAATTTTAATTCTGTAAGTACATTAGATGGGTATATTGCATTTTAATACAAAAATCGTCGTTATTTGTATGCATCATAATTATTATGATTATAATAGCGACCGAAAATTTTTAATTAACAATTTAATTGTTGCTAAACTATTCATTCAACTTCCATCACCTTCTAGAAATATAATTTATACCAAAAAAGCTTTTATATCACCAAGTTATTTAATTATTAATAAATAATTACTTACCTAAAATTTTAGTTGAAAATTAAAGATGTTAGAAAAACAAGCATTTTCCGAGGAACATTTTCGTCGAAGTAAATTGGGAAAAACATGTCTGTATGCAGAATTTAATTACGGTGAATTTTTATTTGGGTGTTTTTGGTGTGAAGTTAAAATCTGAAGTTAATCTTTGGAGTTATAGAGCAAAAATTGAAGAAAATAGGCGCCATTTTGTTTATAAAAAGAGTAGCACACTATCTGCGGACTTTGCATACCTATATTATTAATATATAGGATCATAAGATTCGATTCCTGGAATAGAATTGCTGGTAAATAACTTCTCCTTGTATTTTGCTAATTAGCCCAGAGTATAATAATACTTAGATAATAAAATGATCAACTTGGAACATTTTCACTTTAAGTTTTCCATCTTCTTTTTTTTTCTTCTTCTTTTTGTATAGCCATGACTCCGTTTGTTTTTTCAATGGGTCTTCAGTAAGTTGTCGTTCCATCCATCGTTTTCATGGTCTTCCCACTGATCGTCTTCCTATTGGGGAACCGTTCTTTCGCTGTTATATTTGTTGTCATTCAACTTATGTGGTCATTCCATTCTACGCTTCTGTTCCTTACCCAGTTATTCATGTTCTCCACCTTGCATCTCCGTCGTATATCTGTACTTCTAGCTCTGTCCCATAGTGTCTTACAATCGATTTTTCGAAGGATTTTTATCTCAGCTGTTTTAAGCAATCTTTTTGTCCTCTCTGTGATGGTCTGATGACTCTTTTGTAAATTCTGCCTTTCATTTCTTTTCTATCTTGGAATTACTAGTATTCCGGTGGTGTGGTTGACGGAATTAATAAAAAATAAGTGTAACAACGAACAGTAATATATTTATTTATTTTGGGTAAACAAGCGGTATTTTGCTTATATCTCGAAAGAGGGTTGTTTGTTAGCGCGAGCGAGGGTGTGTCTGAATCGTTCGCATACTGTGTTGAGACTGACTTTCGGACCACCAACTATTATCTCAACGGCCCTTGTTGGCATATGGTTTGTATATTACATGTGAGTTTTAAATGGCTAATGTTGTTTCGTTTTGAGAAAAGTTATTAAAAATTAAAAAAATAAAATTAGCAAAAATAGTAAATAAAGCGTATCGCTATACTAATTTACGATTTCTACTTGGTCTTTCTCTCCGTCCTCCATCCATATACATCTTGTTAATTTTTCAGATTGTGTATCCTATATGCATTTTTCTTCTTTTATCCATGGACTGAACCTACGCGGAACCTAAAATCAATCATTCACGATATTTTGATTAAATAACAGACTATGATAAGACTAAAACCTTAATTAAAATGAAACGAGGAGCCATGTGTGGTACAGACTATTGTTCAGTTAACTGTGATCTATAAATGACATATTATACCCATGCACCAAAAATAAAGAACGAAACGCAAACCAAAACACACTGTGAATATACAGAATACCCTAAATACAATTTGGATAGTTTCCAAATGAATCAACAAGATTATTATTCAAAACGAGGATGTAGTGGAGACACCAGGGGGAACACCGGAGGAAAAATACACAAAACTTAAAGAGTATCTTGCTAGACAAACAGAAGTTGGATATAGACTACAATCGAACAAAACAGTTGAAAAAATCTTAAACATAGAAATTCGAAAAGACCTTGACGGAGCAAATATAAACGAATACATACATATACAAAAACACCTTCAGTTCAGAGACAAAGTAGATAAATGGGAGATAACATCAGAACAAACTAAGTACCAACAGTACAGACCAAAATGGTCAGAAGAATAATTCATGCTGCTTATCGACTTCCAAGGGAGAATTCACCAATAAGAATAAGTGACCAATTGATAATCATTTTTGCTAAGATAGATGTTAAAAATAGAGTTTTTCATAAATGCTTTAAGGTAAAAGTTTTAAATATTTATTTGCTTTTCAATTATTATAAATAAATTTTTAGAATTTACGAATATTAGAAATAGCTGGAAGATTCCTTAATTAAAAAAAATATATTTTTCAATTGAGAAGCTGGCACATTAAATGAATAGTTGTATTTTATAGATTTTGAAGAAGCTTTTGGTTTCTGAATTTCAGGGGGGGGTCAAATTTTCGTACTGACTGTATAAGCCGTACTAGTTTGCAGAATTACTTTCTTCTTCTTGGCTTTTGCCCATTACGAGTTTGCCGTTTTCGTCTTCCATAGCACTATATTCTCCCAGTCACCATCTCTGAGACCTCTAGCTATCACAGCATTTCCTATGTAAGTTTTCCATCTCACAGCAGGTCTTCTTCTCCGTCTTCCTTCCCGCGGGTACCAGTCCAGTAATATTTTCGGTCACCTGAGCTCCGGCATTCTTTGTACATGCCCGTACCACTTTAGGGCTCCACTTTTACTACCACAACTTTTTTGTAATTGAGCATTCTACTTCTATTCTGTTTCATATTTCCTCTGTTCTTATTTTATCCTACCTGGTAATTTGTAGACACCTTCTCATAAACTCCAATTCAACTGTTCGTATTTTACTTCGTATTATTGTTGTCACTGGCCATTCTTCCGCTCTTATAGGGTAATATTCAGCACTATGCCCTGAAAAATCGTTTTTTGGTTTCTTTAGTTAGAGTGTTCTTCCATATCACTCCATGGAATGCTTTCGTGGCTTGTTTTCCCCGTACTATTTTCATTTCTATATCTTTCATACAACTGCCATCTCGGTTTATCATTTACCCTAAATACTTAATAGTCTTACAACTCTTAATAGTGTCTTCTAAACTTACGTTTAAATTAGCAACCAATCTGTAATCAATTATGTACTTTCGACTAGATTAAATTGGTTTCTTCAGGATAAACTACTTTGGCCTGAAGTGTGCGTCTTTATATCAGGTTAAACTAGTTTGTCCTAGGCCCAACTAGTTTGGCCTAAAGTGTGTGTATTTATATCAGGATAAACTAGTTTTTCCTAGGCCATACTAGTTTATCCTAACGCGCTTAGGACAAACTAGTTTGTCCTGAAATCGGGTTTGGCCGGTAACATATATACCGAGGGCCTATGGCTCGAGGTATATACGTTGACCGAAAGCGTTATTATCTATAATACCCGTGGTGCCTTCAACGTTTAATGTCCAACTAAATTCTTCTTTATATGCAAAAAATTTGAATGAATTTTGAATTAATTAGTTTTCAAATAAGTACATTTAGCAGCAATAGTCTTAACGTAATTGTGGTAACCATAGTTTTACTTAGGTTTTTATTTGTCAACTTGACAGTATTTAACTAGTTATTTAAATTTAACGCCCAAGGGCGGTATTTTTCAAAATAACGCCCTAGGGAATTATATCATATTTAACTGACTTCGAAATCATGTCATTATTTATCAAATAATATACCAATCGGACATTAATATTATTTTTAATTTAAAATAACATACATATAAAATCAGAGATTGGTGTTAGTTTTGAGAGTAAACTGAATGTAAGACCAAATACTTACAATGTCGGGATAGGTCATGAGGTTTTTCCTCGTGATTTACTATGGAATCACTAACACGAGAATATTACTGTCACCATTGCATGTGTTTGTCTTTTTAAAGACAAATCACATGCTATTACTTTTTGTGACGGATATTCTTGAGTTAAAGTTGATTTCATGTAATCGAATGAAGTATCTTTCAACAAAGTCGTCCCAGGAACGCAACTCATAAATATTGGAAATATCATTTTAAAGTCTTCTACTTTAAAATTAATAATATGTCTGAATTGCCGATATGAATGAGTCATATTTAATTAAATTATTAGAAGAATTTTTTTACTAAGCAACAACATTTTTGCTTAATTTAGTAATATTTTGTATTTTGATAACGAAGTCCGAGTTGAAAGTCGAAACATAAATAAAATCATTTTTTAAGTTAAATTGTGCCTTATATCCCATTTAGAATAATAAAAAGAATGAAAAACTAGAAAACATTAAAAGAACCGAATAGCTCCATAATTGGGTAAAAGACGCGCGAAACTAAGCACTGGAATGATGCCATAAAGGCTGTAGAAATAACTTGTAAATGATTCGGGGAAATAGATTCCAAGTATACATTAAAAGTTTTTCGCAGAATTTGTAAACCTACTCTTTTTTGGGAACGATTTCAGGAGTTGAAATTGAAACGTCACTAGGAATGCCACACGATAGTAGTTTCAGAACTATTTTCCATAGTTCTATTAATATTTTGCTATCATTGCCAGATATTTTGAAAACAATAACAGTAAAATACTTTTTAACCATTTCAATACATACAAAATATGTATTTTTTGTTACGCTGAGACTACTCTTCCTGAGTTTTCTGGAGGAGCTTCAAAAACAAAACGATTAGAATAACAAACCTAGCGCAATATTATCTTTTCATTTGTAAATCTTTCAAATCTTAAAACAAGCACAACTTTTTACTGGTAAAATAATTTTTTACCATATTTTGACTTGAAACATTATCAAAAACGAAACAATAAGTAATCTGGTTAAAATAATATACTATTTAAAAAAAATACAAAATATTTTATTAATTTCTCAAAAAAAGATCGAGATTTGATTTTTAAAATTTGGCGAAACTACATGATGTCTAAAAAAAACAAAAAAACACGAACAAAGAAAATTCAAAGGTGATGCTAAAATAATATATATTTTAAATTTAAACCAAAAGTGAAATTAGTTATATTGTACTATATTTGTGTTTAAAACCGTTAAATTTTGGAAAACTTTGCAGGGTCTTCTAATAAACAAATGTAAAAAGAACACTAGGGAGCAAACGAGACAACAACTAATACTTACAGGATTGTGTAAAAAATGGTATAAAAGAAAATATAATTAAAAACAAAACCAAAATCGATACGTAATTTAAAAAAAATTGCGGAAACAAACATTAACTAACTATATTCTATGTCGGCAGGGTATATACAGAACAAGAGAGAAAATAATCACAAAAAGCGTGGCCATAACAAACCAAAAAAACTGTTTGATTATTTGTCAATAGTAAAATAGTCTATTATTATGGTGTATTCCACGAATATACGTCTGTTTTGGATTATCGCGATAACGAATATTTTAGTGTGCAACATAAGAAGTACGAAAGTATTTTGCTCTAATAATTACTCCAATAAACAACAATATAATTTGCAATTTACTTTCGTTCTTCATATTTTGCACAGTAAAATATTCGTTGTCGCGGTAATCCAAAACAGACGTATATTCGTGGAATGGGGTATACATGTTAAAGCTATATTTAGGAAATGATGAAAATGAAGAACAGTAAAATACTTTTTAACCATTTCAATACATACGAAATATGTATTTTTTGTTACGCTGAGACTCCTGTTCCTGAGTTTTCTGGAGGAGCTTAAAAAACAAAACGATTATAATAACAAACCTAGCGCAATCTTATCTTTCCATTTGTAAATCTTTCAAATCTTAAAACAAGCACAACTTTTTACTGGTAAAATAATTGTTTGCCGTATTTTGACTTGAAACATTATCAAAAACAAATGAAATAATAAGTAATCTGGTTAAAATAATATACTATTTTTTCAAAAAGATACAAAATATTTTACTAATTTCTCAAAAAAAGATCGAGATTGTTAAATATTCTTAAAAAACCCGAGATTTGATTTTTAAAATTTGGCGAAACTACATGATGTCTAAAAAAAAACAAAAAAACACGAGCAAAAAAAATTCAAAGGCGATGCTGAAATAATATATATTTTAAATTTAAACCAAAAGTGAAATTAGTTATAATTGTACTATATTTGTGTTTAAAACCGTTAAATTTTGGAAAACTTTGCAAGTTCTTCTAATAAACAAATGTAAAAAGAACACTAGGGAGCAAACGACGACAACAACTAATACTTACAGGATTGTGTAAAAAATGGTATAAAAGAAAATACAATTAAAAACAAAAGCAAAATCGATACGTAATTTAAAAAAAATTGCAGAAACAAACATTAACTAACTATATTCTATGTCGGCAGGGTATATACAGAACAAGAGAGAAAATAATCACAAAAAGCGTGGCCATAACAAACCAAAAAAACTGTTTGATTATTTTTCAATTGTAAAATAATCTATTACAAAGTTATATTTAGGAAAAAAGTCATGCAACATACCGGAATTGTTTAACCTAGAATAAAACTCCTCGTTGAAGGAACCCGTCTTGATTCGTCAATTCACAAGCAGTCAAAAAATTTCCCAGTCATTTCAAGAAAAATAAACACAGTCCAATGAACGAAGAAGCGCTCACTTAGCTTCTTAAATTAAAAACAAACCAACAAATAATAATAATAACCACCACGAAAGTAGAGTCTCACACAGGACGAGCACTTCGAGCACGTGCTAAAACGTCACTTTTGACAGTTCTGCCGCCAAAAACAAGCAAGCTGTGTATATTATGTCGTCAGAGAAGCGCGAGTTGAATCAAAGCATGCGGTGAGTGGGCGCGCGTCGGCGCTTCCTGTCTTTGCCTCGTGAAGTCAAGTAGGCGACTGCTGGCAAAACAAGTGAGTTGAGTTTAGGTCTACTCCAACTCGAACTTACCCCTACCGGTTGGCGGCGGGGTATCCCCTATGAGTTGTTGGGAGTTGAATCTAGAGCGCGGGGTGCACGCATGAGCAAGGATTGTAATTAGATTCGTAATGTCCAGTTTCGTATTTTAGGAGATGGGGTGAGAGATCGACAGGGTCGGTTTAGGCGCGATAAGGCCCTTTTATCTAATGGAAATTATTAGAATGAGAAAGTTATTACGGAATGATATTTGAAATGTCGATTTAAATATTTATTTATTATACAGGGTGATTGATTAGTGGGGTAAAGCTCCGTAGATACGTTATAGTAATAGATAGGAATAAAAGTTAATAACAAAAACTGTAGCCAACTTTGAGGTTCCCATTTCAAAATTAATTAGAATGTTACGATAACATGTTCTACGATAACTATGTTACTATGTTCGATAACATAGTGGCAGACCAAACTTATGTTTTTTTAATGGAACACCCTATATTTTATTTTATATTCGAAATATTGTTAACTTCTTCATTACAAAAATATAAAGGTTTGGTATGTTATACAGGGTATTTCCAAAGTTATAACCAATTTTGTATGAAAATCGTAACAAGTTCAATTCCCTGAATAAATAAAAATAAGCACAACGGCAATGGTTTATTGATGCCATATTTTTTTATTTATTGGCAAAATTTTTACGAATTATTGACATTGCTAATTTTCTTTATATCTAAGGCAGGGTGAGTTAAAAGCAAGTACATACATTATTTTCTCAGTAATTTTAAATGGAACACCCTGCATTTTATATCACTATTGAAAAGTACCATTACCGTACTTTAATTTGTATACAGCATTCCCTATGTCTAAATTTATTAGTTTTTGAGATATTTTCATTTTCCAATGAACCAGTAGCGTGGCCACCCAGATTACCAGAATTTAATAAACTGGACTCTTTTTTTGGGGTTACTTTAAGAATAAATGTTATAAAATGCCTACAACAACAAGAGATGAGATGAAAAATAGAATACAAAGTGTATTTCGAAGTGTTAAATTACAAATGATTCGTAGTGTAAGTAATCATTCAATGACCGTTTTAGGCATGCATAAATGTGTTACGAGGTCATTTTGAACAACTTATGTAATTAAATATTTAAAATATTTTATTAAAATTAGTTTTCAATTCTTTTAAAAATGTTTTATTTTGTGTTCATGTTTTTTTTGTACAATTTTTTACTGATAAATTATTTTTCGTTCTTTATTTGTTACATTTACATACAAAAGTAGTTTTTAATTGTTTTCACAAAATGTTTTAGTTTGTGTTTGTGTTTTTTTTTTTTGTAAAATTGATAACTAATAAATTATGTTTCTTTCTTTATCTGCTACATTGTTACATTTATTACCAGATTGATAATCAGTAATCGTAAATTGTAAGTTTTAGACAATTCAGTCAAGACAATAAAAATATCTCGAAATCTAATAAATTTAGACATAGGGAATGTTATATAAAAATTAAAGTACGGTAATGGTACTTTTCGATAGTGATATAAAATACAGGGTGTTTTATTTAAAATTACTGAGAAAATAATGTACTTGCGTTTTGACTCACCTTGTATTCAATATGAAGAAAATTAGCAATATCAATCATTTATGAAAATTTTAACAATAAATAAAAAAATATGGCATCAATAATCCATTGCTTTTGTGTTTATTTTAATTTATACAGTGAGTTGAACTTGTTACGATTTTCATATAAAATTGTTTATAACTTTGTAAATATTGTATAACATAACAAACTTTTATATTTTTGTAATGGAGAAGTTAAGAAGATTTCGAATATAAAATAAAATACAGGTGTTCCATTTAAAAAAAACAAAAGTTTGGTTTGCCACTATGTTAATATCGAACATCCTGTAACATTCTAATTAATTTTGAAATGTGAAGCTCAAAGTTCGCTACAATTTTTAAAGTCAATAGCATACAAAATTTCAATGTAAAACGAATAATGTTTAAATTGTTTTTATTTATTTTTTTTGTATTTTGTGGTAGTCAGTGTTATCACCTCTAGTCCTTACGCAAGCTTCAGTTTGCGTGGGCACGCTCCTAATCAAATTATCAACATTTTGTTGTGGTAGGTTGCTCCATCGTATAAGAGCAGCTTGTACTAGCCGTGCGGTATTTTGTGGATTATCCCGGCGAGCTCTAATTTTTATTTTAAGCATATCCCACAAATACTCTATAGGATTAAGCTCGGGTGAGCAAGCAGGCCACTCCAAACGTGGGATACCTTCTGCTTCAATGATGTCTGTAGTCAGTCTAATGGTATGTGGAGGTCCACTATCATACAATAAAATTAAATTTTCTCTTGTTGCACCTCTCCAGAGCCTGACTACAGGTTATCAACATACCTGTGAGCAGTTAAAGTTGATTTGATGAAAATTAAAGGAGTTTTTTTACGGATTAAAATTTCTCTCCAGAACATTACACTTCTCCTTGTATATTTGTAAACAGATCTGACAGTTTTCGATCTTGCTTATCTTCCTCGACCTCTAAGTACACGATTTCGTGGGTCATCTGATTTTACATATATCCTGACTTTTTTTTGAAAAGAGCGCATTTTGTCAATTCCCAATTTTCCAGTTTTGATGGTGAAGACACCCATTTAGGCGATCAATCTTGTGCTGCCTGGATAACTCGGGGACCCATAACTGTCTCCTGCTGTATATTTCTTGGTACGAACTCTTCTTCTTATCGTTTCAACTGAAAGAGTTACACCTGTAGCTTCCAAAAGCTGCATTTGGAGCTGCAGGTGAGAAATGGTTGGGTGTCTTCCAGCTGATTGGACAATTAAACGATCGTGGAGAGCCGTTATTACTTTTGGCGACTTTCCCTTGCTTTATTTTTGAGCTTTCCTAGTTCCTGTTACCTAGCATACGTTTTGGACAGAACGCTCTGTATTACGCCTAGCTCTACAGCTATGTTCTTCTAAGAACATTACTTTTTCCACAAGACCAATAATCTTTCCTCGTTGTAAGTTCTATAACCCCACAGGAGGCATATTTTCGTTTTTGGACGCAAAAGTTAGTTTATTTATTTTCGTTCAATTTGCAACTCAAGCAAATAACCTATACCGTACCGAGCTGTACTATCTGATTGTCTTATCGATATGTTTATTTTTAATAAAAACCTTTATTCTTCGCAACAATAACAAGTTTTTTCAAAAGAAGTAATTATTACTTTGAAATACATGCTGATTCCATATAAGTTTTTTTTGTGTGTATATGTTATGAATATCTTGAAGATATGGAATTTTTTATTGAGAGCTCCGTAAAAGAAAGGTAATGCATCAAAGAATACCATCCCGTTGTTTATATTTTCGTCGCAAATAGCAGTCAACTTTGACTGGTTGTATCTCAAGAACCACTCCTTGTCGGGTCTCTTCCAAAATCGTTTTATGAATTTTTAAACAAACAATTAAAGATATTTTATTTTTCTGTCTAAGCCAAAACATTGTTATAATATAAAAAAAATTCCTGAAGCCGCCCAAATAATCCGATTTCAATTCTATAAAGTAAGTTGGATAGTTGGAGTGCTCTTCCACGCTATTAGTCCAGAAAGCCACTGCGCATCCGCTAGGAAAAATATTCTATTTCGGATTTTTTGGACAATCCTACTCAAAAAGACCCCTTTTAACAAATTTGCATGTTGCCAGGACCAAATAGTGGTCAAAAAAATTTTAAACGTTTTTTTTTTGTTTTTTTCCTAAAATTATTTTTTTTTCATGAAAAAAAGTTTTTTTAGGTTTTTTGGATCATTCCAAACAGAAAAGGTCTTTAGTGACTTTTCTCTAAAAATGATAGTTTTTGACATATAAGCGACTAAAAATTGAAAAATTGTGAAATCGGCCATTTTTAACCCTTAAGAACTATGTGAAAAACTGAAAATTTGAATGTTGCCAAGGTAGGTAGATATTCTTTAAACATCTATTGATGAAATACCGAAGAGTTTTTTGCAATACAATATTCAAAACTCCTTTGTTTTTTAATTGCTAATCAAGCGTGCGCGACACTATTGTCCACCGACAGTATGGTGCAAATGAAAGGAATAAATTCGTTATTTCGTAAACCGGCGACTTTAAGGAAAAATCCCGAAATAGGTCGATTTTTATTTTTAAGTTACGATATTGTGGCATATATGGTATACTAGTGACGGCAACCATCTGGGCGTGATGACGTAATCGATGATTTTTTTAAATGAGAATAGGGGTCGTGTGGTAGCTCATTTGAAAGGTTCTTCAATTCTCTTTTCAGTAATATAAACATTTTTATATAATTATTTATACAGGGTGTCCAAAAATGTTTTATTAAATTAAATTATTTGGCAAAAAAAGAAGTAGAAGGACACACTGTATAAATAATTATGTAAATGTCTACATTACTGAATATATAATTGAAGAACCTTTCAAATGAGCTACCACACGACCCCTATTCTCATTTAAAAAAATCATCAATTACGTCATCACGCCCAGATGGTTGCCGTCACTAGTATACCATATATGCCACAATATCGTAACTTAAAAATAAAAATCGACCTATTTCGAGATTTTTAGATAAAGTCGCCGGTTTACGAAATAACAGATTTATTCCTTTCATTTGCACCATACTGTCGGTGGAAAATAGTGTCGCGCACGCTTGATTAGCAATTAAAAAACAAAGGAGATTTGAATATTGTATTGCAAAAAATCTTCGGGATTTCATCAACCGATGTTTCAAGAATATCTATCTACCTTGGCAACATTCAAATTATCAGTTTTTCACATAGTTTTTGAGGGTTAAAAATGGCCGATGTCGCAATTTTTCAATTTGTAATCGCTTATATGTCAAAAACTATCATTTTTAGAGAAAAGTCACTACAGACCTTTTCTATTTGGAATGATCTAAAAAATCTAAAAAAACTTTTTTCCATGCAAAAAAAATAATTTTAGGAAAAAACAAAAAAAAAAACGTTTAAAAAATTTTTGACCACCTTTTGGTCCTGGCAACATGCAAATTTGTTAAAAGGGGTCCTTTTTGGGTAGAATTGTGCAAAAAATCTGAATTAGAATATTTTTCCTAGCGGATGAGCAGTGGCTTTCTGGACTATTGTATAGTTTTTGTTATGCAAGATATTAAATAATTTGAATATTTTAAAAAAATTTCGATTGCAAAATTATCATCATCATCAGTACCTCGACAACTCTTTTTGGGTCGTGGCTTGTTATAGGATTTTCCGCCATTCTGTTCTGTCCCTTGCTTTGTTTTTCCAGTTGGTAATCTTAAGTGTTTTCAGATCTTGTTCCATGTATATAAGTTTGACCTTCTCCCTACTAGTGTCTGCCTCATTATATGTTTTGGTGTTTCATTCTCCAACATCCGTTCAACATGGCCCATCCAGCGCAGACGTCCGATCATGGATGTAATGACGTCGGGTTCGTTGTATGCTGCGTATAATTCAAAATTATATCTTCTGTGCCATACGTCATTTTCTTTCACCCCCTTATACAGGGTGGGGCATTAGTGTGACAAAGTCCAATTACTCGTTTATCGTAAGAGATACGAAAAAAAGTTATTTAGGTAAAAGTTGGGGTACAGATAGGACCATAACTTAAAAATATTTTCAAATATACAGGGCCACCCGTATTGACAGGGTGATAAAAACTTGTTTTTTTAAATGGAACACCCTGTATATTTTTACATTTTTGGATTTTCCTCGATGCCTTCTTTAAAAAATATAGGGTTTTATAATAATATACGAGGTAGTTTAAAAGATAATTACGTTTTTTTGTTAATTTCGTAACACCATTCACACCCTGCACACGATTTTTAATATAGTCTACTGTTCTTAAATATTATTAATATAGCGAAACGTTTAATTTCAGTATACAGGGTTGGTCGAACCTCGGAATGAGTATTATCTGAGTTTTCTTAAATGGAACCCCCTGTATTTTAGTATTGTAATGAAATGATATTTATGGTACTTTTCTATTTCTTAAGCATTGCCTATACCTAAGTGCTTTAATTTGTGAGTTATTCGTGATTCTTTAAGCCAAACATTAGTTGCAACAAAAATTGCGTGAAATTTTATTAGGTGGCAGTGAAAATATTCGATCAAAAATAATTAAAAAAAAATACAGATCAATCTAGACTGTTCCTTAATTTATTAATATTGGATGAGATATATCAATTAAGAATTTTATACTGACCATTGGCGCGCGTACGGGTAATGGTCTGAAATGTTTTAAAGAAAAAAATAGTACGCCACTGAAATATTTCAAATTAAAAATTATTTTTGAATTACTGAGCGATATTTCTGTAATATCTCCCCGTATGTGACAAACTTAAAAGTCTTCTTCATTTCAGTGTTTAACTCTAGAGCCACAAATTGAGCTAACTGAGACACCGACCACAACGTGGGGTTCCGTTAATCCATTCTTAAAATCGCTTCACATCGCTTTACTTTTAAATAAAAATTCGAAATTCACTCTAATTTATTCGTTATATTATACATTATTTTCAAATAGTAATTCACATCAATGTTAAGTTTCGCTTGTAAATATCCTTTTAATTTCCCTTGACCCTTTCCCCTTCCCTCTTTCTAACCCTTCAGCATGTTTAGAGTTAAACAACTAAACTTTCGACCCAACTCTTGCTAAAATATCGCAATCATCCTAGTCCAAACATTCAGTAGGATTAACTATCAAATCTTAACAGTAACAGAGTTGGTGTTGCATCTCTTTTCGTTTTGCTCTTTTTGTCTCTCTTCGACAGATACGGACTTTATTATATGTCGAATGTCACGCGAGCAACTTTAAATTAAAGTGGCTTTAAGAGAAGTCTTTTTGGTAAATAGAAAGCGAAGTTACATCTAAAATTGAGATTTTTTTATTTTTATTAGATTAGAAATTTTTTTAAAATGTGTGTACAGGTGTGTACTTAACTTATAGCCCGATCAAAGAACAATCTGACCCCAAAAAAATAAGGGAAGGATGACAATTTGGAAATAGGTAGTTGAAATTGTCTATTATTATATAAGAAAGAGTTTACAATTCTACATACCCTCCATTTTACAAAAATGGAGGGGAATACCCTCCTCTCGAAGATGAACAAATACATTCAAAATAAGAGCGGAATTGGATAAAATGACTAATTCTAAACAACTTTTCTTCTATAGAGTTTTTTCACTAAGTCAACACTTCTCGAGTTATTTGCGAGTGAATATGTTCATAATTACGTATTTTTTATGGGAAATAAGCCACAATTTTACTAAAAAATGAATTTATTAACGTTTCGAAGCCCAAATCGGGTTTCGTTGTCAAAATACAAAATACTATTAAAATAAAACAAACATGTTGTTGCTAAGTAAAAAAATTCTTCTAATAATTTATTTAATCTGACTCATTTATATTGGCAATTCAGACGTATATTATACATTTTAAAGTAGAAGACTTTAAAATGATATCGCCAATATTTATGAGTTGCGTTCCTGGGACGACTTTACTAAAAGATAGTTCATTCGATTACATGAAATCAATCCCAACTCAAGAATATCCGTCGCAAAAAAAATCATAGCATGTGATCTGTCTTTAAAAAGACAACCAAATGCAACGATGACAGTAAAATTCTCGCGTTAGAGATTCCATAGTAAATCACGAGGGAAAACCAGGAAAAAACCTCGTGATACTATCCCGACATCGTAAGTATTTGGTCTTACATTTAATCTACCTTCAAAAAACTAATACCAAATTCTGACTTTAATATGTTTAAATTATAAATAATATTAATATTACATAGATATACAATAAGTAATACTAAAATATAAAATTTGTACTAACTCGATATGTTATTGACTTACTAATCGTGGTATTTTCTTTCTATTGACTTCCTCTTTCAGTATGGGTAACCACATCCTACTGCATTCTACCGAGGAATTTGCGACACAATTGGTTTCATTTAGCATAATTAGAGCCGCTTCTTTTGTATGAATGAATGAACTATCTTTTAGTAAAGTCGTTCCAGGAACGCAACTCATAAATATTGGCGATATCATTTTAAAGTCTTCTACTTTAAAATGTATAATATACGTCTGAATTGCCAATATAAATGAGTCAGATTAAATAAATTATTAGAAGAATTTTTTTACTTAGCAACAACATGTTTGTTTTATTTTAATAGTATTTTGTATTTTGACAACGAAACCCGATTTGGGTTTCGAAACGTTAATAAATTCATTTTTTAGTAAAATTGTGGCTTATTTCCCATAAAAAATACGTAATTATAAAAATGCCACAAGGAAATAGCTTCAGAATATGTTCATGTTTAACAAAATAAAACATGTTTTTGGACGGTTTTTCGGAGATAACTCAAAAAGTAAGTATTTTAGCGAAAAAAATTTTCTTAGCAAAAATACAGCCCATCAAAAATTGAAAAAAAAATGGTGTATACATAAGGTCTGTAGACCCAGTAGAAGCAGAGTTGCAGCTAATGAAAAGTAGATTCTTCTTCGTCAAATTCCAAATCGAATATTTCAATGTGAAATAACCCAAAAACACCTAAAAGCACTTTTAGGGGAAAATTCATTTTAACATTTTTAAAGTGTTTAAAAAAGGTTTATATTTGTTTTTAAAGCAAACTTGTGATATTAAAAGTAAGTGAATTACGCTCCAAATATTGTTGGTCACTTCTATTTTTTGGTAAAAAAAAGAATGTGGGTGTACTTTGTACGCACGTAAGAAGTTATACTTCTATTATATGATTTCTTAAAAATAAATATACTTTAAACAGTTTGTTTTAATTTTTTTTAAACACCAAACTAATTTTGTGTTTACCGCTTAAAAAAAAATAAAAAAAAAGTATAGGATTAAAATCAATATTTTTCAAAATGTATAAACGTTCTCAATATTTTTCGGAAACGAAACGCTACGTGACGGAACGGTGCGGGCATGATAATATGATTCTTGCTTTACTCTTAAACTAATTAATGGATCAGTCTCAAATTTTGAGGTTTTGTTAAGTACCCCAATACCCAACTTTGGGTGAAACACTAAAGCTCTAGGGTAGTTTTAGTAAAAGTTATTAACAAATAACGATTTTCATTTATTTTGCAGTTTGCGTAGCAACAAATTAACTTTTTAACTTTCAAAGATCGGCATTTTGAAAGTTTTTTAATGTTCTAAAAAATTAAATTTTGTAATTTTATGTCAACTATTTAGCTTTTGAATGGGATGAAAAAAATCGAAAAAATCGCGATTTTTGCACTAAATTGTTAATAATTAAAAAACGGACGCGAACTCTAGGCAGGAAACAGGTAGGTATTCTTCCTATAGGTCTACAATAACGAAAAAAGTAGTCAGCTACCTGGATCTTTGAGTGTCCCGAACATGGTCTATTTCTAGCTTATTACCCTGGAGTAAGTTGTTTAAATAATCGCTCCCCGGGATAAACAAATTTTACAAACTATTTGGTCGATCTAGCTGAGATTTGCCACAATAACTCATTAATTGCCATAATTTCAAGTAGCTATATTACATGTCATTATTCAAGGAACAAAGTTATCAAAATTTATAAATTATAAAAAAAACGGTTTTTGCAGTTATCTCTATCAATTTGTTCATGTATTTTAATTTAGAAACTCGCAAATTAAAGACCTTTTTGAGATCTTCAACTTTGATTGGCCCTCTAAATTGACAACAATTTTTAATTTCCACTTTAAAATATAATTATACCAAAATAAGAAATTGTCAATGTGATTCGTCCAAATCAAAACCAGTTACAAATCGATAACACCCAAAAGCTATTAGTTAAATAAATTTTAGACAGGCTTTTTGTTCGCCTTATCAATAAAACTATAAAACTTTAGTTGAAAATTGGTGAATCCATATTTTTGGGTCTGTGTTAATTGTTAAATCACACCACTAACGAGTAACTATTGAATGTATTGTTTTTTGAAGATGTGTGAATAAAGCTGAAATATTATTTGATAAAACGGTAAATCAATAAAAAAGGAATGTGACTTCAAGACGTATAACTTAACTCTACTTAACTAAACTCTCTAAGTTAAGTCCTACAAAAGCTGTAACTTAGGTTTTTTGTTATGGAAGATATTGTCGGGTTACAAACAAAATACATTATGTAAAGATATAGGGGAGTCAATATAAAACAAAAACTTCGGAAAAACTGAAACAACCTTATATTATTTTTCTAAAACCTTTTTTGGCAGTTTATATGTATACAGTAGGAAAAATGAAAGAATACCCATGAACGAACATATAAAACACGCTGTATTTTCCTGTCACCGTGTCACACAAAAAATTGGCCAGAGCAAGTACATGTAATAATTATTGTTACATGTACTTGCACTGGACAATTTTCTTTGTGACACGGTGACAGGAAAATACAGCGTGTTTTATATGTTCGTTCATGGATATTCTTTCATTTTTCGCACTGTATATATATTAAAGTAACAAGTTCTACTCACAGATTTAGCCGCTAATTGTTTATTAATTGTTTAAACAATAACAATTATTTTGTATAAATAATGTTAAACATATCGTTGAATTCATCATTTTACTTTGATCAAAAATGTTTCTATTTTGGATTTGATTATGCTGAATCCGAATCTGCGAAAATTTGTTGAGCTCTTATACAGTATGTCTGCGTAAATAGGAACCACACCTATGGGAAACCATTTTATTATTAATTTTACGAAAATAAGATCTTCTTTATAAAATGCTCTGCATCAAAATCAAAAATCAAATCAAAAATTGTTATTATGAAAAGTTGTTTGGAATTAAAATCTGTGTTGTGTTATGCAATTAAATCCTTCAAATTGAAATAAAATTTTTAAAATTTTTCTCAAATTACCGATACCTAACATCATTTAATTACAATTATGATAACTACTACTTCTAGTCTAGTCGGACAAACTTTGATGTATGGGACACTGGAACAGGGGAAGTTTTAATTGTGGAACAGGTTACAAATTTGGAACGTCAGACTACGAAAACGTTCCATGTATTTTGTCGGACAGAACTTCCAATTGATTTGTTACCATTTCATTAAACTCTCATGCACAAATCAGACTGGCGTTTATCAATCACCAACTGGGCATTTTAATGAGTGGGACACTAAGAACATGTCAATTGACAGGAATCATGTTGGTTAATAATAGCAGTCTGATTTTTGCATGAGAGTTTAATCAAAGAGTAACAAATCAATTGGATGTTCTGTCCGACAAAATACATGGGACGTTTTCGTAATCTGACGTTCCAAATTTTTAAACTGTTCCACAATTAAAACTTCCCCTGTTCCAATGTTCCCGTACATCAAAGTTTGTCCGACTAGACACCGTTAAGCTATTAACAAATTTTCAGTTTGCTATTAATCAACTTTTTTTTGGTACGCGGGATCCAGGTCTATAAAATCTAAGATGCAACCATCAGATATCAAATTATGTCAATTTTATACGAGGTATGTCAAAAAATATGTAATTGAGTATTGAAACATAGTTTTTAATTTCAAACAACTTTTCTTAAAAACAATTTTCGATATTGTGAAATATAAATGTAGGTACTTTACTCTTGAGTGAAATTCGCATTTTTTGACATACCTCGTATAAAATTAATGACGTATGATATCTGATGGTTGCATCTTAGATTCTATACAATGGAAAGCATTTTATGAAGAATAACTTTTTTCGTAAAATTGATAATACAGTTTCCAATAGGTTTCAAGTTACTCAGACCAACTGTATAAAAGCTCAAAAATCAAATCCAATTTTTTTCTGAACGTTTATTATTGATTAAGCTTGTTATTAAATGTATTTTAGGTAAGTTGTACAAAAAAAGTGTTGATGACTTTGTATAACCATTTTTTAACTGATAATTTTCGGTTTATGTATTACATTTTTTTATCTTATTTAATTTTCTCAAAAAGAAGTTGTTTATTTTATTTTTTAAGTAAAATAATTTAATTTTTTCTACAACCGTGTTAAAAATGCAATTTTTAGCACTCCATACGTGCGTTAAAAATGCTACTTTAAGGCACTAGTGCTTTAAAATATTTTTAAGGCACTGCAGTTCGTATTGACCGTATAGACAATTTTGATGTAATGTCAAAAAAATATAAAAATGGAATGTCAGTCACGTTCAAGTAAAAGTTTTTGTAGATATTGTTCTGTAATTACGTTTGTAGAAAAAATATTGTATGCTATGCGTGTTAAAAAGTACATTTTTAAGGCACTCATGTGAATTGCAGAATTCGCTATCGCTCATTCTGCAAACTTTCACATGCGTGCCTTAAACGTGTACTTTTAACACTTATATCATAAATAACTATTACCTATATAATTGTAATATATCCGTTTAAACTGGAGTAATATCCTCTTAAAGTATTAGCCATTCTGTTAAACTACGAAGTTTTCAATAATTACATTTTTTGAGACGTCGTCGTATCATTTGAATTTTTTTTTGAGATTTTTTTTTAATGAAACATCGTTTAGCAAGATATCTGAAAAGTAAGTTGTGCAAATTTATGAGTTTTATAGGTAAAATTGTATTAGTTATACATTTTTAAATCATTTTTAAACAAAATTCATGTAAGTACTTTACACCATACTTATGCCCATAATTTTTTTCTTTTTATTATAACAACTATAAGAAAACTGTAATGTTATTTTTTCTTTTCCAATTTGTAAAATTTAATTTGATCAATTAGTTAAAATATTATAATAAATTAACGCAAAAGGGCGCTGCGTCGAACGCTACTATAGTGCGAAAATGTTTGTGAGAGGGGTGACTTGGGCGTTATAAATAAAAAATTATAGAAGCTGTAGATTTAATTTGAGAAAAATCCTTTTTTTTTGTAAAATTTTCTGAATTTTTCAATGGTCAGGACAGTTTTTTCTAACATTTATATTTTGATAGGAATTAAAAAAAAACAACTAATTTTGTTGTTCATTTGTTTAATAAAAAGTGTGTGCGTGTTTATGTTTTATTGGCACTGGTTTAAGCAACCAACTGGCCAGTCAATGTGTTTTTACAAAATATATGCTTAGTATCTAAATTTAAAACTATTAGTACTACTGTTTTTTTTACTCTGTTTTTTTTATTATTTTTTTTTATTATATTTTTTAACATTTTTTTTATTACATTTTTTATTTTTTTTTTAGTTTTTATTTTTTTTTTTTTTGTATATTTTTTTATCGCGCTAAGACCTAAACCCGATTCAACCTCGCGGAGGTTTAGATCTTAGTATCTTTTTATTTTATTTAATTATTTTTTTTTTTTATTTTTTTTTCTTTTTTTCTCAGAGCTTTAATTTTAAACAATTAACATGGTTGTACAAAATTTTATAAACATCTAGATTGTTTGATTGTAAAAGGTATATAAGATTAAAAGGAAATTGTACATTAACTTGAACTAGATTGGCAAAAAAGTTTGATATTTCAATAAAATGTAAAGGACATTCTAATAGCATATGTTGTAGATCAGCTAGCTCTCCACATAAACATTCATCATTATCTACAAGTCCTATTTCTCTTTTGTAGACTGGAGTCAGACAGTGATTACTTCTTATTCGACAAATAGTTTTGATAAAGCCTTTGTTGGAAACTTGATTAAACCATGTCTTGATGGGAAGTGTAGGCTGGATTTTTTTGTAATAATTTCCTTTGTCTGAATTATTGTATTGTTCCTGCCATTTCGTCCGTTTGATAGATCTCATAATAGAAATTATGTCTCCCATAGGAAGTTGATAAGTATGCAGAGTGGATTCCTTCGTTGTTGCTTTTTTAGCCAGATCATCTACTATTTCGTTGTTTTTTATACCAATGTGTAAAGCATCCACTTTTGGAGTAGAAATTTTTGTTATGTTGTTATTAAACATTTCTTAATGAAATTACGAAAAGTTCTATCTTGTTTGATTTTGACTCCATTGACTCCGCTAATATAAAAGCTTGAATATTTTGCCTTATAAGATTTTTATATTATATTTCCTTTTCAGTAAACAAGCGTTGAAATGAATTAGATACTTTTTGAATTGCAAATATATTTTATGCATCTACACTGCGGTGCAAAAAAATCGATCCACTAAAAATCTGGTCATTTTTGATGTTTCGAATTTCCTAAACCTGTTGTCCGATTTAAGCGATTTTTTACCATGCATGCCTTATTCATTGACAATATCGCTGTAATAATATTGTTGCTAGACAGTCAAACTTTCATTGTATACCGGTGTACGAATCAAACTGTGCTTTTTTCTCAAAGTTCGCATCACCCTGTGGATTATTCTGTCATTTATAAAATACTGATATTAAAACCCAACTATAGCCTCAGGTTTTCTTAACATTTTGTCTTTCGATTCATTCGCTTATGTTGGATAACAAAAAAGTTAGGTACTTTAACAACTGGCCATGTTCGTCATCAGTACAGGGTGTTTTCTAAATAAGTGCGACAAACTTTAAGGGGTAATTTTACATGAGAAGATAATGACAATTTGCTTTATAATCATATGTCCGCAAACGCTTCGTTTTCCTAAACAAACTAAATTTCCACGACACAAGATCGGGACCAGCGGACTCAACAACTGAGGGAGGCTTATGTGTAACATTGGAAGCTACAGGCTATGTGATGATGATAATCAAGATCATGACTTTTCACTGACTAATTTCATTTTCATTTTTACTATCAATAGGAAATTAGCTTATCCACATTTTGCTCCTTGTGCTCCTCTAACATATTTAATATTTAATCATTAGTTTACCATTTTATTGTCTATTTAGTCCAGAGAAATAAGGTTTTTGTCGAGACACTTGACCAGACAGGTTGCAAATAGGTTTTTTGGGTACTAAATACCTAATACATTATAAATACAAAAATGCCCGTCACAGTTCGGACGAGAATTCTAGCTATTAACAAATAATAAGGGTAAAAAATGGCAATTTTTCCGCTACAGGTAAAAATAGGGTAATTATATATCTTATTAGAGTATTCGTCTTTTAGTAGATGAGCAAAGGTTTATAATGGCAATTTTTGAATTTTAGTCCGATCATTTGTTGCTTCGGAAATTGCAAAATAAGACTAAAAGCTCGAAAATCAGAAATTTGCTCTAACTTTTGCGAAAATAAACGTAAGACTTTGATATTGCATGAAAAGTTAAGTCAGACACAAAAAATTTCATGACGATTCGTCAATTAGTTTAAATTTTATTCAATTTGTTTATCCCACAGAGCTTCTTTTGCAGTGTTATTGCTCAGAAATAATAATGATACAGCAATTCCGCGGAAACCACATGAAAGAAGAATAAATACTTATGTTTTTAGGGTATTAAAAAAATCAATAAAAAGTAATTTTTATCATTCCGAAAATATTTTACTAAATTAA
Organism: Diabrotica virgifera virgifera; assembly: GCF_917563875.1. NCBI lineage: Eukaryota > Metazoa > Arthropoda > Insecta > Coleoptera > Chrysomelidae > Diabrotica > Diabrotica virgifera. The sequence continues at coordinate 93,812,621 of NC_065446.1, read as the reverse complement.
AGTCATTTTTGGCTTATAAATAATTTGAATAGCTTATTAATATTGACTGTAGACTAAATCTACTTTGGTATTTGAAAAGCTGGTATTTTAACAAAAATTATGAAAAAATTCGCCTAGGTTAATTTACGGTCAAAGTTAGCCACTTTTTTTAATTAATTCACAGCTACTTCTATAATATATAAAATTCTCCTGTCACAGTGTTAGTTATCATACTCCTTCGAAACGGCTTTACCGATTTTTATGAAATTTTACACGTATATGCTGTAGGGCTGATAATAGGTTGTACTCTATTTTTCATACCCATAAGTGATAAGGGCGGTTGTCGCCCTGACTTTTTTTTTAATTTTTCTTTTGACAAAATTGTCTACCTTAATTTTATATGATGTAGCATTAAAAATACATGTAACCCTTTATTTTCACCCTTTTATCACCAACCCCTATTTTTTAATAGCCATCTTTATATTTACATCTATAAAATTCTCCTGTCATATTGTTAGTTGCCATACTCCTCTGAGACGGCTTGACCGATTTTTATAAAATTATATATGTATATTTGGTAGACCTGAGAATCGGTCGGAATCTATTTTTTATATCCCTGAGTGATAAGGGGGGTTCCCCCTAACATTTTGTAATGTTAGGTGCGGATATATGTACATAATGACAAGACTGCGAGTACATACAAATTAAAAAATAATGACTAAAATCCATCAACAGACTCCGCAGATATTAATCGTAGCATATGTTTGAAGAATCAGTTTTATTTTTTGAGTGCACGGATAATAATTCCCCTCCACCGACCCGAGCACCTTTCGTTAGGAATTCATGTTTAAAGCTTTATTAACCGCTCTGTTGAAGTTCAACGTTTACTCCAACACATATAAACTATATACCTTGAACTTCAAAATGGCGCTAGTTAGTTTGCTTAATTGTTATAAACAAAGTGGCTGTGAATTAAATAAAAAAAAGTGGCTAACTTTGACCTTAATTTTTTGATCTATGCGAATTTTTTTTTGAGATAAATTGTGTAAACATATCAACTTTACAAATAACAAAGTGGATTTAGTCTACAGTTAATATTAACAAAGTTATTCAAATTATTTCTATGCCAAATATGACTACTTTAGTAAACTATTTTTGCAATGGTAAAAATAACATTTGTTTATTTTTTATTAAATATGTTGAAAATATAGTCTTCTTTCATGTGGTATCCGAAAAATCGCTATATCATTATCATTTTCTGAGTAATAACATTGCAAAAAAAGCTCTGTGGGATAAACAAATTGAATAATATTTAAACTAATTGACGAATCGTCTTGGATTTTTTGTGCATTATACGGACTATTTGGCTCAACTTTTCATGCAATATCAAAGGTTTAAGTTCATTTTCGCAAAAGTTATAGCAAATTTCTGATTTTCGAACTTTTAGTTTTTACTTTTACAATTTCCAAAGCAACAAATGATCGGACCAAAATTCAAAAACTGCCATTTCAAACCTTTGCTCATCCACTAAAAGACGAATATTCTAAATAAGATATTTGATTACCCTATTTTTACCTGTAGCGATTTAAACGAAAAAATTGTCATTTTTGACCCTTATTTGTTAATAACTAAAATTTTCGTCCGAGCTGTGACGGGTATTTTTGTATTTATAATGTATTAGGTAGGTATATAGTACGATAGTACCCAAAAAACCCATTTGCAAACTGGCTGGTCAAGTGTCGCGAACATGGTATATTTTTGCCTTATTTCCATGGAGTAATTATGATTTTTAACTTTGTCGTTTCTTGTGTTAATGTGTATAAAATGTATTTAATTCTCATACAACATAAACAACTTTTGTACATTCCTTGTTGATTTTTAAAACGATTCAAGTAAAACGGGTCAGTGTTAGTAGAGTACCTTAGTAAGTAAAGCCGCCTACGATTTTATATAAGACAGAAACAACAATCCCACTAATTACAAGCGAAGTCTCTCATTATACTTTATGTTAATTTCGAGTATCATTATGGTAATTTATGAGTCAGAGCTAATTCTTACAGGGTGTGACTTCACAAATGACTAATTAATCTTATTTTGTATTTAATTTTTGAAGGTCATTTTTGTCTCAGTGGTTTATAAATGGCAGGTACATACGCAGTCATTTTATAATACGAGTAATACATTTTTCATATTTTCTCTTCTTCTTCTTCAGATGCAAATCCACTAATAGGTGTTAGCGATCACATTTTCCATTAACTCTCTGTTTCTTGCAATGTGTATCAGATATTGTATGTCGTTAATCCCTGTCCATTTCCTTTAGACCAGGGCGCATCTGTAAAAATATTAGTACATTTGGACGTTGAGAGGTGACTCAAATTTTTTTACAGAAATTGCTTGAATATAATTCAAATAATAATATTTGAGTTATCCTCCCTCTCAAAAAGGTCCGGAACATTGTTTAAATAATCAAAATGTCAAAAAATAAAGAAAAAATTCGATTTTTTTCTTCGTTTTTTCATTATAACTTTAAAAGTACCTATTCATTTCCGACAAAAATTGTACCGACATAAAAGTTGCGCAATTAAATTTCCTACAATATAGAATTGGTTCTAACTTTAAAAAATAGTCACCCTTGTTGCGAAAAAAACATACAAAAACAATTATTCGAATTTTACGTTTTTCAACCATTTATGCTACACTTAGAACCTTCATATTTCACCCAGAAAAACTTTATGATACAGTAAAACAATACTGTAAATTTAAATAAGATTGGTTCAAAAAATTTTGCAAAATAAATTTTGCAATCCAAAATGTTTCAAAATGTTACAGGACTGAAAATAAAGCAGATAGCGAGTTGAAATTTTTTTTGCTTATAGAAGTGTACTATACCTTTCATTTTCAATTTGCAAAACTAAAATCAATTAACCACCAAGGCGTTAGGAATTTTTTTAAATAAACATTAATTATTGGTGCTATGCGCAGGACAGCGGATAGTTTGCTCTGATTGGGCAATCCAATGACCTTTTATAATGATTGATACATTTTAATTTTTATTACTTTCCATATAAATAAATAAATTTGTTTATTGCAAAATATAAAAACACATACTCTATCCTTTGAAATAACACTTTTTTTAGCAAAAACTTTCTGTGTTCATATATTTTAACTTAGAGAATAAAAGTTTATTATTTTTAAACATATGTAATTGTTAAAACAATATTTCACAAACAATAATAAAATTAGTTTGATTTTTGTGGAATTAAAATATTAAAATACAACAAAATATAGAGTAAGAAAATAATATATTAGATAAAGATTCGAAGAAATTTTGGTGGAAATCAACTTGTGTGAATCGAACACCGCTGTCCTGCGCGTAGCACCAAAAATTAATGTTTATTTAAAAAATTTCCTGACGCCGTGGTAATTAGTCGATTTTAATTTTGCAAATTGCAAATGAAAGGTAAAGTACACTTCTATAAGCAAAAAAAATTCAACTTGCTACCTGTTTTATTTTCAGTCCTGCAACATTAAAAAAAATGAATTTTTTTTGCGAAAGCTGGATTGCAAAATTTATTTTGCAAAATCTATTACACCGATCTTAATTAAATTTACAGTGTTGTTTCACTATATCATAAAGTTTTTCTGGGTAAAATATAAAGGTCCTAAGTGTAGCATAAATGGTTGAAAAACGTAAAATGCGAATACTTGTTTTTGTATGGTTTTTTTCGCAATTATTGCTATTTTGCAACAAGGCTGACCATTTTTTTAAATGTATAACTAATTCTATATTGTAGCAAATTTAATTACGCAACGTTTATGTCAGTACAACTTTTCTCAGAAATAAATAGTTTTAAAGTTATAATCAAAAAACCAATAAAAAAAATCGAATTTTTCCTTCATATTTTGACATTTTCATTATTTAAACAATGTTCCGGACCATTTTGAGCGGGAGGATAACTCAAATATTATTATTTGAGTTATTTTCAAACAATTTCTGCAAAAAAATTTGAGTCACCTCTCAACGTCTATCTCAAAACAGATGCGCCCTGGTATTATGTTTCGGAGCCAAGACATTTTCTTGCTTCCTATTCCACTCTTTCCTTCAATTTTACCCTCGATTATAAGTTAAAGGTGTTAGGAATATTGGAAGAAATCACGATCCTCAATAATGGGGAAACGACAAGAGAGAGAGAGAGAGAGAGAGAGAGAGAGAGAGAGAGAGAGAGAGAGAGAGAGAGAGAGAGATAAATTAAAGGAACTGGTATTTTTCGTTTTGCATGATGTTACCCAGGTACGCCGTTTTCTTTTTCTTAATGGTTTCGAAAATTTTGTTGGTTTCTGAATTTTACCAAAGCTTGTCGAGCTTGCCCAATTCGACATTTTACTTCCCTGTCCGATGCCCAGTCTTCAAAAAGCCACGTTCCCAGGTATTTAAATTTGCTCACTCTTTCAATGGACATAGTATTCAGTGTTATGGTGGAGTTTTTAAGTGCATCCAAGATTCTGGAGATGATCCTGAATTTGGTCTTTTTTGGTATTATGTAATCTCTAATCGGGTAGCGGGTAGGAACTCTTTAAATTCTTGAAGATAGTCCTATCAGGGAAAATGAATCAATCCCTGCCCTCCACAGATTCCGGGGGTTTCCTGACCCGGGAAACTAGTACCTGTTTAGCGTCCCTTGTCCAGGGTTACGGATGAAGTCCACAACATCAGACACGGCGGAGTCGCACAGCTTCGGTACGGAGTGGAGGGCGGAAGTGGCAACCCTCGATTTTTGGGGGTAATATAGAATCAAATTACTCACCGAATGATTGCCGGAATAAGTACTCCCCCACTTACTGGCCAACGGCTCAGGTTGGATGAGTTAGAAAGTGGTAGGACACCCTTTTGTCCTGAGGTTGAGAAATCGGCTCCGAAGGCAGAAGAACCAAATAATGGCCAACAGCATAAGGATGTAGAAGGCAAGGGGAAACCACCACATTAAAGATCCCTATGGATATTCCTAGTACAATCATCATGGTGGTAGAAACCAACAACGGCGATACTGATCATGGCACTCGGAAGCTAAGATCCGGCAGGGGAGGAAAAGACAAGGCGCCAGGTCGTTAATCAGCGAATTCCTTGCACTGAAAAAAAAAACAAAAACTAGAGAAATCACGATAGCCCTAGGTGATTTCAATGCAAAGATTGGAAACGGGCAAAACGGAAAGTGTGTAGGAAAATATGGTCTGGGAAATCGTAGTGAGAAAGGGGATTGTCTACTACAATTTTGCAAAGAGCAGAACTTCATTATTACAAACACAGTTTTCAAACTACCCAACAGACGACTGTATACATGGCGATCACCCGCAAATTCATCGGAGAAAGTAGTTAGGAACCAGCTAGACTGCATTATGATAAACAAAAGATATCGTAATGCTGTTAAAGTCGTGAAAGCATATCCCAGAGCAGACGTGGCCTCAGATCACAACCCACTTATCGCTAAAATTACACTCACACTTAAAAATATTAAAAGACATCCAAGAATTGCTACAATAGAGATAAGCAAGCTTAAAGAACCCTACGTAAAAGAATGCCTTCAACACGAACTGCATATGAACTGCAGAAAGCTAAACATAGACAAAAATGATATTGACGAGCACTGGGAGCGACTAAAACATTGCCTACTAGAACCTTATAAAGAAATAATAAAGACTTCCACAAAGAGAAAAGAGGAATGGATGACATACGAGATTCTGAATATGATGGAACAACGGAGACAATATAAGAACAAAGATAAAAATAAATACAGGGATATTAACCACGAGATAAGGAAGTTGATAAAGCATGCAATAAAAACACTTTGAAGAGAAATGCAAAGAGATAGAGGACCTCCAAAAAACATACGACCTATTTAATCTTCATAAGAAAGTCAAAGAAATGGCTGGACTAAGAAAAAAAACTCACTGGTGCACTTTTGGATAGACACGGGGTTACTATAACACAGACTGATAAGAAAATACAACGTTGGTCAGAATACATAGACGAACTGTTCCATGATAAAAGAGGGGACCTGGAACACATAAAACTTATAGTAGGAAAAATGAAAGAATACCCATGAACGAACATATAAAACATGCTGTATTTTCCTGTTACCGTGTCATACAAAAATTTGGCCAGCGCAAGTACATGTAATAATTATTATTACATGTACTTGCGCTGGGCAATTTTCTTTGTGACACGGTGACAGGAAAATACAGCGTGTTTTATATGTTCGTTCATGGGTATTCTTTCATTTATCCGACTTTTAATTTTACTTCAGGAGAAATAGGTCCAGATATTACAAAAGAAGAAATAATCCACGCATTAAAACAATGAAGAACGGAAAAATCCCAGGACCTGACATGCTTCCTATAAACCTTCCAAAAATTATAAATGAGCAGCATATTGATGTTATAGTGATACTCTTAAACAAAATTTATAGCTCAGGCACATTACCCAAAGAATGGTTAACGTTAATCTTTATTTGTCTCCTTAAAAAGAAAAACGCCAGAGAATGCGGCGACTACCGCACCATTAGCTTGATGTCCCATGACTCCCATGTGCATGTGCTAAACTTCCTATTGAAAATCATCCATAGCCGAATATATTATAAACTGGACATAGACATTAATGATACGCAATTTGGGTTTTGCAAAGGCCTAGGAACTTGTGAAGCTCTCTTTTTCACTTAACATACTTATACAAACGTGCCTGGACGTCGATCAAGTTACTTACGCTCAAAATAAGGTTGGTCCCATTTTTTTGGTAAAAAATTGTGAAAATCACCCCCTAATTAGCATCCCAAATGAAATTAATCGTTACCACTTCACATGTTGCATTACTCGTGTATATATTGTTTATAATGATCAGTAAGTTTGTAAGTTTCATCGGTTCAAAGTGCTTATTTTTGAATGGGCTGTAGTTGAAAGGGATTGAACTAGTCAATAATCACGAGTGTATGCAAATTTTGAACAGTCATATCTTAATCAATGTTTGCCTTTTACCAACGTAGGTGGTTTGCGAGTTACCAACCACCGTTCAAGAGATGAGGTAGCTGAACCTCTGAACGTGTTAACTCAAGTGAGGCTCAAATGGTGCCCGGGGCCTAATCATGTAATATTTACAACATCCATGTTACTTATAACAATTCTAGTCAATGTTTCCATGACTGTTTAATTTTAAAGGGTTTTTACTTAAATATTTTCAATTTTGGTGGTTAGCATGTGAGCATCCCGTTCAGCTATGATGATGATCTGTAATCAGATCGAAAACGTTCTGCATATGTGACGTAGCCCTTTTTAGTGAATTTTAATAAATTATAAATATATCTTTTATAAAGGATTTTACTTAATTTTTTAAATATCACTTTTCTTCTTTGACATGCTACCTATGTGTATGCCAAATTTCATGCCAATCCAAGCGGCTGCGGCTCCTTAAAAACCGTGATTCAATATACTATAAATAATAAAGAGAAAATCTAAAATAATAAAGAAAATATGGAATCCATTAACCCATTCAGAAAAAATGAACTATGAAAATGAGCATAGTGTTTGGTGTTGCAAATCTTTTGCGGTTAAGTGTATTATTATTATTACCACAGTCTATCAATCACTTTTTATACCAGAGGACAGAGATATTCTTAGATTCTTCCAATGTAGCAACACAAACTCAACACACCCTGTAAAACAACGCTAATTTCCTCAACCATCATTATGGTAATTTATGAGTTGTTTTTGTTAATGCCATTTTTATTATAGCTAGTGTTTGGGTTCCCTTTATAATTAAGCGTCTAGAAATAAAGCAGATGTAATTTTTGGGAGGCAGAAGCCGGCGGTTCAAGGATCTCTTTCAATGCGTTTAATTTTGGATCATTAGGACCGAGCATTAATAGGAAATGATACAATCATAAATCATGGTTTTGGTAACGAGCAAGGCGTCATACGTCAAACTGATTGCTTGCGTTCAAAGTTTCTCTTGTTAATATTAGATTTTTTAAGGAGATTCGATAGAAAAGGTAATTTAATAAACGAAACAAGTTTTCTGTGATTTGCAGAACAAAAAAAATTTAAAATTGTTATGTTTGGTTTTGAGTATATTTACACCTCATCAATTATATCCGGAAAACATTATTATACAGTGTGTCCATGATTGGGGTTGGGGTGCCCAAGAGGAAAAATTTTTTATTTTCAATTTTATCGAAAAATGTCATTCTTGATAAAAGGTTTTAGACCAGTGCAGATAGCTCTAAAATGGACCAAAAAAATAAAAAATTAATAGAAATGATGAGACCAATTCCAAATGAAAGTACACATATTAGATAATATGTGGAACATTTTTCACCAAATCTGGATGAGGGGAACATGGCTTGGGGGAGCGTTTTTAGGGGTGAAAACGGTTAATTACGATTTGCGGCAAAACGGCACATCCCATCGAAAAAAATTAAATCGCAAGTTATAGGCAATAAAAAGATCTACAACTTTTGTAAATAAATATTTTTCACATTACCTCAAAATATCCGAAAAAATAGGAAAATTCGATGTTTTTGATTTTATTTTTTTTTTCTTACTGAAAAAAAAATTTTTTTTACCAAATATGGTGGAAACTTACCTCTTTCTGTCCCAAACACGCTGTAATTTTTCTGTATAAAAATATTTTTAAAACTCTTGTTTTTTATGTTCAAGAGAAAATTTAAAATTTAAAATTTAAAATTTAAAAAACATTTTTTCAATTGAAAGATCTCCCGAAATTTTTTTAGCTTTTTTAAAGAAGTTGGCATTTTTTTTGTTTATTGAAACCTCTATTTTCTGATGGTGTAAAAAAATATATACGTTACTGTGGAAAATTTTGTCACAAAAGGCAAAAATCGGAAATTTATTTTCAACCTCTTACCATTTTCAGATTCTCAGACGTAATATAAGTTGCATAGCGAGCAGGAACCAACGAACCTCTGTTAAAAATTTACTACACTAATGCCGTTGTCTGTGATTTTTAATTTTGTGAATAAATTATAGTTAAAAAAAATAAAAACGCGCTTTTAAAGCACTAAAAATTTAAAAATAAAATATTACTAGCTTTAATTTTAAAAGTTATTTTTAAATTTTTAGTGCTTTAAAAGCGTGTTTTTTATTTTTTTTAAAGTCGGCCTACTTACCTATAAACTACATTTTTTTTTTAAACTTTTTTCTCATGAACCAAATTAAAAGTCGCAACAACTTTTTTAACGAAAAAGTTTATTTAATACAAAAGAAAGTAATTATTATAATTTTAATGGCCAATTTTTCATCAATTAATTAAGTTTTTGCTTCTTTGATGGCATTTCTTCATTACATTCGGTAATGCTTACATATTCTGCAGTTTCCTCTAAATCTTCTAGACCATCATGGTCTTCGTCTACATTTTCTTCATTTGGCGTGGGATTCTCATCCATAATGTCATCATATTTATTAAAATCAAAAAAAATGGTTTTTCGACATTGGAGCATTTATCAGAAGTACATTTTGAACATAAATTGGTACATTTCAAACCATGCTTTCGGCACCCACATTTTTGACTATTGCATCCAGTCTCACAGCTGCAGCAAATACTTTTTAGTAATATTTCTGGAATTAATTCTGCATTTGTGAATATGGGCACAATGTCACGTTCATACCCGTGTTGAGCTGCCCCCCCCCCCCACTTGCAAAAATCAAAAAACAAATAGCCCTGATTTATGAGCTATTTATGAGCTCTCATATTCCGCAAACTAAAAATTTTGAGCTCGTTCCACTGAGCAGGAATTTGATACATTAATGGGGGGGGGGCTGAGTCAGCCCCCTTAACTAAGCCCCTTACTTAAAAATAGGAATATTGAATTGGTTTTTGCGGCAGAATTACGAGCTATTTATGAGCTCTTGAAATTATATAGTTTCGATTTTTGAGCTCATCCCCTTCACCCCCAAACAGCCCTTTAATTGATTTAACTTAAGAGAAAAATGCTGAGGAAACCTAAAATATATCGTATTGCGGATATAATTCCTATAGCTTATATACTCTAAGAATAAACTATTAAATCACGTGCATTTCGATTATTGAGCTACAACCCCTTCGCAAGAAAACCACCCTATCTTCCCGGCTTAAGAGAAAGTTGTACTTAAAATGCATTAAACTAATTATTTGGCGACTACATATCATTGAATAATTTATAAGCTTCCAAATTACGCGCATTTAGGCAATTTTGTATAGTGCAGTCACTGAAGGTAAAAATCAACGATTACCTTCAATTTCTGTGAACCTTCATCGATTTTCACGAAAATTGGGCAGTTGTTAGAGGATACGTCAAGAAACAAAGGTGACATGGTACCACCTTGCGCCTTTATCCTGAGGGTGGATACCGCCCCTTCTCGGGGGTGAAAATTATTTTATTAAAAATAACTGCACAAATCAATAAAAGATCAAATTAAAAGCAAAATTTATTATATAAAGTTAATAAAATAAGTCAATACTTTTTAAGTTATTAAAGATCAAAGATTTTAATTATTCGTGAAAAAATGCATGTTATGAAGCGGTTTTTCGTAAACCACTGAAAAACTGTAAGTTTTTACAAAAAAGTTAATAGTAGTTTAATTCGTATAGCTTATATTCTAAGAATAAACTCTTAAATCACGCGCCTTTCGATTATAGAGCTACAACCCCTTCGCAAGAAAACCATCCCATATTCCCGGCTTAAGAGAGAGTTGTACTTAAAATAATTTAAATTAATTCATTCTCGTAATAATCTCCATTCATTTTCACGAATTTACAATAACAACTTGGGGTTTTAACAGTGGCGGCCGGTCAGGGTCGGCAGGGTCGGCAGTGCCGACCCACACATTTATAGATACAGATTTTTTAAATATTTGTATCTCTAAAATAAAAAAAAATCTATCAGATAATACAGACTAAATTTTATTCATGGTTTTTAAAAGAATTTGATCAATCCGAGCGTTAAGTGATTCCTGCGCATAACAGACTTCTCAAAAAACCAATGATCCGAGCCATTTATCTGACTTTTCGGCTAGCCATCCCTAACATCCGTAGCTTGACAATTTACACGTAAAACTCAACGACGACGTAACAAGTCGATGAGCAAGCGAACATTACTTTTCTCCGTGGGCAATAGAAGATACGGCATGGCAGGTTACGCGCCAAGTACGGCACATGTCGATCTGCCGGTCGGTGTTTCATTTGGAAGCATGCATCGGTAGAAATTGTCAAAAATAATCACGCCGTTTTACGTCGTTTAATTGATATTGTAATTTTTTTAAGTTGTCAAGAATTATCATTTAGTGGACATGATGGATCGAAGCATTTGTTAAAAATCAAAGTAATTATAGAGAATTAATAAAATTGTTTTAGAAATACCTATTTACTTTCTGATTCGAAGTGTATTCGTAATACAGAATGAACTACATAATACATATTATAATCAAATAGTTAAATTTTGAATAACGTTGTTGAATCTGAGATTTAGAAAACCATTTGCTTTTCACGGAAAGTAGATGAAACTTCTGATTATCATGTCATTCACAATTATTATCAATTATTTTGTTCGATACCCGTTACGTGGTAATATTTATGAGAGGTTTTTAGGTTTTAGAGATGCGAGTAAAAGCAATAAGGCAGAATATATTTTTGGTGTTTTAAAGAACAGATTCAAATTTTTTTATACCAAAAATAAATTGATAGGGCAAACTGGGGCAATCTTATGACGGCGTTGCTGTGATGAGTGGTGAATTGAATAGTCTCCAGGCAAAAGTTAAAACTATTGCATCACAAGCTTTATTTACTCACTATTATGCGCATATAATGAATTTAGTTTTACATGATACGTGTAAAAAAATAAAGAATTGAAAAAAAAATTAAAAAAAAACAAGATTGGATCGAATGGAACAGAACAACTTAGAACGGGATCCTACAACTTTCACAAGAAATAATACGAGGAAAATATCAATACCATATGTAAAAGGACTATCCGAGAAACTTAAAACAATAGGAAATAAATTCAACATATCAACAACATTCAAAACAACAAACACATTGAGATCTATTCTATCTAAAACTAAACCTAACAGTGAACAAGAAAGAACAAAGAATTGTATTTATAAAATACCTTGTGAATGCGAACAATTTTATATAGGTGAAACGTCAAGACCATTAGACGTTAGAGTAAATGAACATCAGTCTTATATAAAAAATAGAGAATTTGATAGATCTCAAATATGTCAACACGCATGGGATAATGAACATAGAGTTCAGTGGAGAGATTCAAGTATAGTCCTAAAAGAAGCAGATAGTAAAAAGAGAAAAATCAAAGAAGCGGCTCTAATTATGCTAAATGAAACCAATTGTGTCGCAAATTCCTCGGTAGAATGCAGTAGGATGTGGTTACCCATATTAAAGGAGGAAGTCAATAGAAAGAAAATACCACAATTAGTAAATCAGTAACATATCGAGTTAGTACATTGAGTATTTTAGTATTATTTAAAATTTAAAATATCAAGTCAGAATTCGGTATTAGTTTTGAGAGTAAACTAAATGTAAACCCAAATACTTACGATGTCGGGATAGTATCACGAGGTTTTTCCTGGTTTTCCCTCGTGATTTACTATGGAATCTCTAACGCGAGAATTTCAGTGCCACCGTTGCATTTGGTTGTCTTTTTAAAGACAGATCACATGCTATGATTTTTTGTGGCGGATATTCTTGAGTTGGGATTGATTTCATGTAATCGAATGAACTATCTTTTAGTAAAGTCGTCCCAGGAACGCAACTCATCAATATTGGCAATATCATTTTAAAATCGTCTACTTTAAAATGTATAATACGTGTCTGAATTGCCGATATAAATGAGTCAGATTAAATAAATTATTAGAAGAATTTTTTACTAAGCAACAACATTTTTGTTTATTTAGTATTATTTTGTGTTTTGACAACGACACCCGACTTGGGCGTCGAAACGTTAATAAAATCATTTTTAGGTAAAATTGTGGCTTATTTCCCATTTGAATATACTTGATTATAAAAATGCCACAAGAAAATAGCTTCAGAACAACATTAAAAAATAAAGAATATCGACTTTTCTTGCCAGTTTAGCTCACCTAAACGGATTACTGCTTTAGAACAAATTTGTTTCGAAAAAAAAAGCGAACAGTTTGTCAGACGCGATGAAATTTTAAATCTCGGTTAGTTTTATCTAAGCAGATTATCTCTTATAGTTTTAGTATCCGTAGCAGATTTTCGTGAACAGCTTTTGGAAGTTTTTGATTTTATTATCGAAGGCGATGATTTTGAAAGTGGCGATACCTCGAGCCGTGAAGCAATCGGTTTGAGAACTTTATTAAATACTAATGACTCTTTCAATATTTTTTTAAATATTTTTAAGACAGAGTTTGCCCAAGATATTCCTTGTTGTTCAAAATTAGTCAACTGACATTATTTATTCTAAAAATAGAATACGAAAGCTGGTGCAAAATCTCAGAGATTTTCGTAATGATAGTAGTTTCCAATATATACGCAGTGACGTTTTGGATTCGCTTGATATTTCCGAACCATCCCAAAAAAGACAACGACATGATACATATCTCGAAAAACGAGTAAGTATATCTTGAAATTTTGGATACCTACTATTATATGCAAATAGATACTCGTTTTTCGAATTTTGAAGATTTGCAAATTTTTGACCTCTTTGACGATTTAAAATTTAAAAGTTACGTTCGCCAAAGAATTTCCAAGATATTTATTATTACAAGTTAGGTACTTAAAAATTGCAAGTTGCACAATATGTATGTATAATTCTATGTAGTAAGTACTGCAATTCATTACAACAAACTGTTTATCAATTTTCTTATTACCACCAATTTCTGCCTAAAAAAAACGGGATTTACCTTGTCTCAAAAGAATCAACACGTATTGTCGAAACACCATGAAACAAGAGAGAATGTCAAGTACATCAAATAAAAAAAAAGCAAAAAACAACAAAATCTCCTATGATGAATTAAGCCTTTTAGTTTGATGGTATACCTATATGAGGAGACAAAAAAACCTTGCCGACCCTGTCTCCAAGGCCACGAGCCGCCACTGGGTTTTAACCTAGGGTATATGTCACCCCTTCTCGGGGGTGAAAATTACTTTATTAAAAATAACCCCACAAATCGAGAAAGGGACAAATTGTAAGCAAAATTTGTTATATAATGTGATTAAAATAAATCAATACTTTTTGAGTTATTAAAGATCAAATATTTTAATTTGTGTGAAAGAAAATGCATGCTTTAAAGCGATTTTTCATAAATAACTCAAAAACTGTAAGTTTTTACAAAAAAGTGTTCATTACTAAAATTGAAGCAAATAAAAAATATAATAAACTGCTTACTTGAAAAACCCTTTAATGTTAATTTAAAGTAAGTAATTGGTAATTAAATGTATATTTTTTTCTGCGACTGTTTAAATCTAAGGATTCAATCTTAAATAACGCGAAAGAAATACATTTTATAACACTTAGGTACTAAATACTTATCAAAGTACTTAGAAATACCTATCAAAAATGAGCTCCAGAAAAAGTTGATAGCATCAAAATCCGCTCACCAATTTTCGTGAAAATGAATGGAGATTTACCGAAATCGAAGGTCATAGTTGATTTTTACCCTCAGTGACTGCACTATAGAAAGAAAATGGCAATTCAATAATTGAGATGCGTATATTTTGCGAGCTCATAAATTATTAAACGATATCTAGTCGCCAAATAATTAATATAAATTATTTTAAGTACAACTCTCTCTTAAGCCGGGAATATGGGATGGTTTTCTTGCGAAGGGGTTGTAGCTCAATAATCGAAAGGCGCGTGATTTAAGAGTTTATTCTTAGAATATAAGCTATACGAGTAAAACTACTATTAACTTTTTTGTAGAAACTTACAGTTTTTCAGTGATTTACGAAAAACCGCTTCAAAACATGCATTTTTTTCACGAATAATTAAAATTTTTGATCTTTAATACTTTAAAAAGTATTGACTTATTTTAATAACTTTATATAATAAATTTTGCTTATAATTTGTTCTTTTATAGATTTGTGCAGTTATTTTTTATAAAATAATTTTCACCCCCGAGAAGGGGCGAATTTCCACCCTCAGGGTAAAGGCGCAAGGTGATACCATGTCACCTTTGTTTCTTGAGGTATAATCTAACCACTGACCAATTTTCGTGAAAATCGATGAAGGTTCATCGAAATTGAAGGTAATCGTTGATTTTTACCTTCAGTGACTGCACTATACAAAATAAATTGCAATTTACTGATTTAAATGCGCGTAATTTGGAAGCTTATAAATTATTAAATGATATGTAGTCGCCAAATAATTAATTTAATGCATTTTAAGTACACCTTTCTCTTAAGCCGGGAAGATAGGATGGTTTTCTTGCGAAGGGGTTGTAGCTCAATAATCGAAATGCACGTGATTTAATAGTTTATTCTTAGAGTATATACGCTATAGGAATTATATCCGCAATACGATATATTTTAAGTTTTCTCAGCATTTTTCTCTTAAGTTAAATCAATTAAAGGGTTGTTTGGGGGTGAAGAGGATGAGCTCAAAAATCGAAACTATATAATTTCAAGAGCTCATAAATAGCTCGTAATTCTGCCGCAAAAACCAATTCAATATTCCTATTTTTAAGTATCAAATTATTAAGTATCCCACTACAGTATCAAATTCCTGCTCAGTGGAACGAGCTCAAAATTTTTAGTTTGCGGAATATGAGAGCTCATAAATAGCTCATAAATCAGGGCTATTTGTTTTTTAATTTTTACAAGTGGGGGGGGGGGCAGCTCAACACGTTTCACGTTCATGTTGCTTCCAGCCCCAATTTGTTGCCGTCAGTTTGTTACCCATCCAAGATTGAATCTGATGGTATGCTCTGTAACAGTGTTGTTCTACTGCGCCTTCAGTTGGTGGGAGATTAACTAGTTTAAAAGAAGTTTTTACTCTTGCTAATTGGTATTTGTTAAATCTTAATTGATTCAAACTTATATTTTCATTTCTACATTTATAAATTGATAGAATTAATTGTAAATCATTTTTGGCGATATTTTCTTTACTTGCATCTTTTTTGTAGAAAATATTGGCTAGATGTGACAAGTTTTTATTGTCTAATAATGCTTTCACTATGTTTTTCTTTCCTTTTCCTGCAAAACCCGATATTGTATTGCAACCCGAAAAACAATGAAGAATTGCAACGATATTTTTGAAGCATTCATATTTAAAACTGTACGAGGTAAAAAATTGATCTTTTATATTACCAGAACCTGGCTTGAGGAAATAAATGTCATACTTATGAGTATTGAATTTATTCAAAATGACCAAAAGATCAATATCTTGACCCACAACTATGATAGTTTTATTACTATCTCTGGCAATTTCTATCGACGTCTTAATTATGGCAGCATCGGCATCTTCTTCTGATTGCTTACAATAAAAGCATACTGACTCTAATCTTTCAAGTAATGTTTTTATTATTTTATCCTTGTTTTTTTCGTTAGATAAAAATTTTTCCTGCAAAAATGGTATTTTTGTGTGATATTGATAATTGAATTCTGGAATATGTTCTGACATTTTCCTGCGACTACGTTCTACACTTTTAGTTGAAGTAGTTGCTGATATTGTTGTGGCAGTAACTGTTTTTTCAATGTCGGAGTACCCATCAAAAACGATGTAACTGCCTGGTGCGTAATGATTTTGTACATAGCGCAAATATTTATTAATGATCTCTTCAACTGTGTCATTTTTATGCCAAATTACTTTATGCAATAAATAGCCACCGTCCACGACATGTACATGTACAATACCGTTGGAATGCATTGGTTTATTTGTACTCATAAATAAATCGTACAGTTGAGATTTCACATTTTTTCTGAGGCCATTTTCCGTAAAAAGTGATAGTGGAAAAGGCGCAAGTTCGAATTGTAAAAAGGTTTGCATATCTTTTTTGCTGTCGATCGTTAAAGATATTCTTTGAAAAAGCAATAATGGATCGATTGCTACAATATTACCGTTCACTTTAAGCGAAGATTGAACCGTCTTTAAAGATAATACTTTGTTTTTTCGTTGAAACTTGATATTGCCAAAATTCTTTCCAACAATAGATTGTACGGATTTTTTTCCTTCTTCGAACGCTTTGAAGCAATTTACAGAATCACTGCCAATAATCCCAGAAAATATCGACATAATTTTATCAGTTTGTGGAAAAGGATCATAGTTGTAAAAAAAACTATGTAATTTTTCGAGATCGGCTATATCTCTTTTTATTCGGTATTCCCTTGAATCAACGTGTTGCTCCGTAGTAGCAAAAGAAACATGACAAAATTCTTCCATTTCGTTACAAACTTCAACAAGTATAATCATTGTTAACACGAATTTTGTTAAAACACTTTCAGATAAACCACGGCCATGTGTAAGTCCACCCTGGGTTTTCATAGATTTCATCAAGACTTGCTCGATCGTCATATCCGACTAAACTCCCGACCAAAACTTGTTAGAACGTCTAATCGTAAAGAAACCTTCAGAGGTAAACCGAGTAAATTCATAATCATCATTAATTTTATCTTTAAGCTTATGCATATCTTGGAGATAAAGATGAGCACATTTTGCGTATAAAAAGTGTCCACTTGCATGGAAATACGGAAGCATTCTTTCCACACATTTTAAGTGCAATCCCCAATTACCTGAACGTTCAGCCCGTATGAAATCTTTAACTAATGAGATCATTTCCCAGTACTGCATCCAAAGTCTTGCAGTAGGATCTATTGTTTTTAATGAATTAAGATGATCAATAATTTTTTTTTATCACTGTGCTGTAAATTGTCTTCAAAATTTTCTGTTCCTAAATCCAGCAAAAATGCATCCATTTGCCCCTTTTCTGTGTCTGACAACTCAATTGATGAGAAAATTAATTCTGACAAGGCTAGTTGAACTAGAAAATGTCCTCTTATAGATCGTGCACATGCGTGCCCAGAAAGAGCTTTATCGGACGAAATCTCAGCATAAATTTCACAAAAGGCCTCTTTCAGTCCACTACCATCCATGATGAATCCAATTGCTCAGAGGAAGGACATCAATAAATGAAATCCCCCAAGTCTTACTTGGATTGACAACAAATTGTAGGGATCATTGTCTACATCTCTAGTGGATAAAATTTCACGAGCTTTTTGGTACAGCGGTTGGTCAAACGTAACAAACGCAATCTTCTGCTGCTGTTTTTGGCATTGCTTTTTGCAATGCTTTTCTGCTGCATTGATTTTTTTGTTCGAAAATTTTGAATATGACCATGTAAAATCTGCAGCTGAGATTTCATAGTTGTCCATGACGTCAAAAATATCTTCCATACAAACTGTTTTTAATCCATCGGAATTTCCTTTTTCAAACCGTTTTAATTCCACAAATCCAACTTTGCCTATCTCTTCAGAATTAGGAATCTTATTTACTCTAGAAATAGTTTTCTTTGAAGTAACAGTAGACGCCGGAGTGACAACCATTATTCCACCCATTGCATGGAAAGTATTCTTACCATCAATCGTGTAGGTGTTATGATCCGCGTTATCATAAATAAATTGAATATATGAATCAGGTGAAAGGGAATGATTGGCAGGGTCCTGAATAATAGATGCTTCAAAGCGCAGAGTTTCTTTGTATGAAGAACACAAACCTAAGTTGGATAAAGAGTCGATCAATCCTTTTGACGCATATTTTTTGTGCATCATCGACGACAAACCAAGTAAAATTGGAGATAAAAACGAACGTGGCCTAGAAGATGTGATTATGCAATGAGATATTGTAGCAATTTTTGTATCCACCTTACGAACATTGACACTACATTTTTCTTTATAAGGTTTACACACAGTTTTTAAAAAAACTTGCAAAGTTTTAGGAACATCTTTAAAAATATTTTCTTCATTTAAATCTGGAATTTCGTAACAAGGCATATCAAATAATTTAGAACGTATATCTTCAAAAACAATTTCACCAGCCATTTCAACAATTCTGATTCGTTCTTCTTCTTTATTTCTTAATCTGTTTTCGTACCAGTCTTCGTGAAGTTTCTTACTTGCAGAACCATTTTTGTGTAAAATTATCATGTCTCTTTTGAATAAATGGCACTCGATTTCATTCTGAAAATGATTTTTCAACTTATTTTTAATTGTTATGTAGTCTGGAAGATCGCCTGAAAATCCCTCTTTTATTTCATTGACAGAAAATTGGCATTCTCTTTCGTTGTCAATGATGTAATTAATGAGATAATCAATAAAATTCTTTGTATTTTCACTTTCTGGGCGACCAAACTTTCTGTCACTTCTCCTCCTATAAAAATTACCCATACAATCCTTGTGATAACACGCTTGTACTTCAACTAAATTAGGTGCATTTTTCAAACGAGCTAAAATGTTTTTGTCAACGTCAATCACATTTTTTTGTTCTTTAATATGTTTTAATAAATTTTCTGTTGTCTCCTTATTTTGAACATATCTCACTTTTTCTTTTTGAACCTTACGGATAGGCACTCCGCACAAAAAGCATTTAGATTTATAATCAAAAGTAAGAGCGTCTTTATTAACTTGTTTTCCTTCCATTGCTTTTATTTGCCATGAATCAAGGTATTTAGTTATTAGAGCATCATCATTATAATTTTTCTGACAACTTTTATGAATAAAAGCTGATGTCATATTTGCAAATTTTTTGTGTCTACTGTCAAATATTTTTTTACCAGACTCCACTAAACGTTTCAAAGCATTTTCTTTTATTTTATACAACTGCTTATTATCTGCCTCATTGCAGATTATATAAACAGATTCTTCCATATCCATAGTGATAATCTACAAATACAAAATCATGATTTTACAATTTTCTCTTTGAGTAAAACTAAGTTTGCTTGTGCAAAAGAAAGAAATTATTGTTTGTTAATATTGTACTGAAGTACCTATTTCTAATTTATTTTGAAATATATTGTATTAAATTATTATTAAAAATTTGTTAATTAAAAAAATTAAAAAATTTCAGGTTATTTTAGTCATAGTATTTATGAAAGAAAATGATAATATTTCATTGATTAATTGAGAATAAGACACAGGTAGTATTTACCTTTTTATGTAGATTCCACAATTTCCTTTAAAATAAATAAATTTGTCACTAAATTCTTTTCACAAAATTATGTTTAACACGTACGTTTGATTCACTGTATGTGTCATCATGGTACACATAATGGCCGCGGCGCGGCGTCTGGCTAGGCTGCACCTACTCGCTATGCAACTGACATTACGTCTGAGAATCTGAAAATGGTGAGGGGTTGAAAATAAATTTCCGATTTTTGCCTTTTGTGACAAAATTTTCCACAGTAACGTATATATTTTTTTACACCATCAGAAAATAGAGGTTTCAATAAACAAAAAAATGCCAACTTCTTTAAAAAAGCTAAAAATATTTCGGGAGATTTTTCAATTGAAAAAATGCTTACATTTTCCCTTAAACATAAAAAACAAGAGTTTTAAAAAATATTTTTATACAAAAAAATTACAGCGTGTTTGGGACATAAAGAGGTAAGTTTCCACCATATTTGGTAAAAAAAAAATTTTCAGTGAAAAAAAAACAAAATCACAAACATCGAATTTTCCAATTTTCTCGGATATTTTGAGGTTATGTCAAAAATGCTTATTTACAAAAGTTGTAGATCTTCTTATAGCCTACAACTTTGCGATTTAACTTTTTTCGATAGGATGTGCCGTTTTGCCGCAAATCGTAATTAACCGTTTTCACCCCTAAAAGGGCTCCCCCAACCCACGGAATGGGACGTTTCATCGCCGCCGTTTCGATGCCGCCGGTTCATCGCCAGTCCATTTCATCGCCGGCCGTTTCATCGCCGGCCGTTTCATCGCCAGTTAGTCAGTTGATCTTGTATTATGGGAGATGACACACACGACGTTAAATTCAGTTCAAAACTTATGACAAATAAATAGATAAAAAATATTATTATATTAATTTACTGTTCTATTTCTACTTCCCCTAAATTTGATACTAAAGAGTATTAAATTTGTAGTGTTAAATTATATTTTATATTATAAAAGTTTAAAAGTCTATTAAAAGATTAAGTATGGCAACGGGAATGGTCATATCTCGCATTTCCTAGAATTCCTAATTAATACTAAAAATAAATAATAAATGTAACTGTCGAAAATTGGTCGAAAATTCGGAAATATATCAGTTAGCGATTAGCTGACTGGCGATGAACCGGCGGCATCGAAACGGCCGGCGATGAACTGGCGGCATCGAAACGGCGGCGATGAACTGGCGGCGATGAAACGTCCTAGACCCCCCAACCCATGTTCCCCTCATCCAGATTTGGTGAAAAATGTTCCACATGTTATCTAATATGTGTACTTTCATTTGGAATTGGTCTCATCCTGCTATTAATTTTTTATTGTTTTTTTGCTATTTGCACTGGTCTATTTTGCTTGTTCTAAAACCCCATAAAACGAAACAAAATTCAAGTTTTACAAATGCTGCTTAATTTTGTAGTCAATTTTATGCAAATCCCTATAAATTTTTGCACAAGTTCGAAATTGTAACAATAATCTAGTGTTGCCAAGCCACAATGTAGCTCAGTAACTGTCAACTCCGATAAATAATTTGCGAATTGTCATTTTTTTCGACAATGTTAAGCATTCAAAAAAGAATTTATCTTGTAATTAATTTTATTATTAAAATTATTGGATTAATAATTATTTATTTATTAAATAATTGGATGTTTCAAGGTTAACGGCAAAGTCTGGTTTCATAAACCAAAGAAGCGAAAGGGTTGTTCTCCCAAGTTATTATTGTTACAATTTCGAACGTAGTGCAAAAATTTATAGGGATTTACATAAGATTGGCTACAAAATTAAGCATGATTTGAAAAACTTGAATTTTATTTCGTTTTGTGGGGTTTTAGAACAAGCGAAACTTTTTATCAAGAATGACATTTTTCGCTAAAATTGAAAATAAAAAAGTTTTTCCTCTTGGGCACCCCAACCGTGGACACACTGTATAGATTATTTCATTCATAGAGATTCTGACCAATAGAAACCTACAAGAATAAAAATTACAGCGGTTATTTTTTAATGATTTTAACTTCCAATCGTGTAGTAAGATTTTTCATCACGTGTTTAATTCTGTCCAATCAGATTATTATTACAGCGGTAATTTTCTACTGTACAAAATTACAGTGGGAATTTTTTAAGTAGATTGTTTCTGTTTAATTGCAACCAGTTTCTTAGTTTTGACAACCGTCACATTTAAGAAAATATCCATAATAAACTTTTAGTTCTACATTTAATGTGAAATTGTCACGAGGAGAAAACAAATCAGCAAATTTAAGCGCTCGAGTTTACTTCGGTAAGAATAGTTCATGAACAAAAATGCATTTATAAATAATTTTAACTAATATTTTATTAATATCTTTGTCTAAATATTTGGTAAACTGTGCTGTTCACTTTGGCAAGTTGAAAAATGTGTGGCACATTAATTGGGATCAATGCTACTGAATGTTTTTATACAAAGACTTGAATTTTATATGTAAGTATTAAAAAATAACTTAACGAATATCACACGACAGTAAAATAAATAAGAAAATAATGCTCCACTTTTTATTAAACTTGTTGTCATTGGGTAACAGCCACTCGAGCCCTGCGGACTCCCGTGTCTACTGCTACGACAAGTTTTTGAAAAATTGTCGCATTATTGTCAATTTATTCTCACTCTCGTGTGATATTAATGCCGATAATTTTTTTCGATTATTTCATTCATAGGAGATTCTGACCAATAGAAACCTACAGAAATCTAAATTAAATTGATAATTTTTGATAATTTCCCGTCGTCAAGTATATTACGTCAGATGCCCTTCGTTGCTACGAAAAAATACATTCAGTGACATTAATGACAATTAATGTTTTAAAAATTAGAAAAGTGATGACTTTCAACCGTGAAATATTTATAACAACTGTGTGTTTAATTGTACTAATTTTGTACTTTTGAACAGTTTTATTCATGAAATAATTGCAACAAATTGCACTCGATCTCTCAAATTAATATAGAATTTTAGAGCTCTTGTGCAATTACTACTGATAATTTCCCGTCGTCAAGTATTACGTCAGATGCCCTTCGTTGCTACACAAAAATGATCATTCAGTGACATTAATAACAATTAATGTTTTATAACTTGCCAAATAGAACACCATGAACAGGTTTAGCAAATATTCAGGCGAAGATATCAATAAAATATTAGTTAAAATGATTTAAAAAAACAATTTTATTCATGAAATAATCTTACCGAATTACATTCGAGCTCTTAAAAATTATCGATTTGTTTGCCCTCGTGACACTTTGACATAATTTCACTCTCCTTAAAATTGTCAAAGTGTCACTCGGGATACAAATCGATAATTTTAGAGCTCTCGTGTAATTACTAGTGATAATTATTAATATTTGAATAATGCTAGCAAAGCACCATTTGTTTTCTTATTCTTATTAACTTTATTTCCACTGCTGGAAATAATAGTCAAGGAGCCAGGGATGTTTCGTGGCCGCGGAGTCCACGGAGCTTCAGAGTGTATTCTTATGATTATCCCTCTGTGCATTTGAACTTCAAATTTGCTTTTTGGCAAAAATAATTGGCACCCAAAAAGAATGGGACTACACGTTAATATTAATAAAACTAATAGGCCTGGATCCCGCGTACCAAAAAAGTTGATTAATAGGAAACTGAAAATTTGTTAATAGCTTAACGGTGTCTCGTCGGACAAACTTTGATGTATGGGAACACTGGAACAGGGTAAGTTTTAATTGTGGAACAGGTTAAAAATTTGGAACGTCAGACTACGAAAACGTCCCATGTATTTTATCGGACAGAACTTTCAATTGATTTGTTACCCTTTCATTAAACTCTCATGCTTAAATCAGACTGGTATTTATCACCAACTGGGAATTTAATAAGTCCGACACGTAGAACATTTCAAATGACAGAAATATATGACAGGTGATAAATAGCAGTCTGATTTTTATATGAGAGTTTAATGAAAGGGTAACAAATCAATTGGAAGTTCTGATCGACAAAATAAATGGGACGTTTTCGTTGTCTGACGTTCCAAATTTTTAACCAGTTCCACAATTAAAACTACCCCTGTTCCAGTGTTCCCGTACATCAAAGTTTGTCCGACTAGACATCATTAAGCTATTAACAAATTTTCAGCTTGCTATTAATAAACTTTTTTTGATACGCGGGATCCAGGCCTATAAGTATATGAAGGTGTCAGACAATAATCAAGTAGCAAAACCGAAAGATCTAATGGTTGGAACATATTCGAATAAGTAAAAAAATTCATATATGTAGGCTCACAAATCAACCAAAGTAATACAGTAGATAGCTGCAGAAATTAGCAGACGTATATAACTAGCAAATAGAGAGTAGGTACTACGGATTAAATAAACTTTTAACATCAAACATAGTCACAAAAAGAACGAAAATATTACTATAGTCCAGAGAAATAAGATTTTTCTCGTGACACATCCCCCTCCCAGCCGAAACCAATTTTTTGAGTAGTATGGACATCTGTTTAATATAGTCTTTATGTTTCCTGCAGCCGATTTTGATGATATACATACATAGTTATAAACAAATGAAGAAAAAAAAACGGCAAATTTTCGCTTTTTTCATCTATTACCGAAAAGTTAAGCATTTTAAACAATTTTGAGAGTAAGAAACTAATAAATTGTATAAAAAACTTAAATATGGCGTTCGCTAAATATGTCTATCCTTATTGGTTGCTTAGAAAATTGCAAAATAAATCATAAATTTTGAGTTTTTATAAATATTCATAACTTATGTAAAAATCAACTTAGAACCTTCTTACTACAAGGAATGCTGAGACTTCTGGTGCTTAAATCATACCCTAAATTTCAAAGCAGTTGGTCAAATAGTTTAAAATAGTTATTTATGAAACAGTTCGTGAAGTATGTTTTTTGCGAACGCGCGCGATGATTAGAGCACGAGCGACAACGGAGCGAGTGCTATACATCGCGTAAGTTCGCAAAAAGTACTTCACGCACAGTTTCATACAATACCTTATCTACGATAAACAAATAAAAAAACTGTAACTCTTCGTCACTGGAATTCATTTCTATTCTACAATTTTTAGAACTTTGACATTTAAAAATCCTAACTACTTTCAAACCACAAAACTGTCAAAATTTTTGTTGTAATTTATTGCTTATTATGTCATCACTATGACAACGCGAAATTTAAGGATATTTGATTATCTGAAAGTTGTCAAAAACAGTGCGAAAAAGTAAATCCCATTTAAAATACATTGTTATTTCACGCACACTTTAAACCCTTCACGCACTGCTATCTATAATGACAGTTTTCACAAACTAAAAACTTATAAAATATTTAATTAATTTATCCCAAATTAATTTTTTTTCAACACTAAAGTCAGAAAATTATAAGGTTACAGTAATACTTCGGAGAGTTTATAAAAGAAGAACATTTATACTATTAACTTAATTTAAAAAAAAAATGACAAAAAGTAATTTTAAACAGTGCAAAATTATTTTGCATAAACATGTCGATTTTTTGCTTACGTATAAACAAGTAGAATAACTTTTTAACGGTTACCATTAGAAATATTATTTTTGCAAATTAGTCCTGTCGCCAGGGGGGGTACAACGGCCTTCTTAATTCAGATGGACTTACCCAAGTTTTTTTTATGTATTTTGGCCCGTAGAACACGAATTTTTTGGGTAACAGTTGATCCGGATGTCGATAAGATTGTTATAAACAAAGAAGTCGAGGAATTACATAACAGCGATTTCTCGCAAAACAAAACATTTTTTTGTATTTTTTGGGTCATTTTTACCAAAAAATGTTCATACAAGTTTTTTCGTAGGATGCATAGTTTTCGAGATAAACGCGGTTGAACTTTCAAAAAATCGAAAAATTGCAATTTTTGAACCCGAATAACCTTTGAATAAGAAATAAAATAGCAATTCTGCTTACCGCCTTTAAAAGTTTGATTCAAATTATATCTGTTTTGAATATTTGCATTGCCAAAAATTTATTTTTTGATTGTTAAAAAAAGCTATAAACACATAGTGTTTCCCGTGCCTAATACATGCGTTTTAATGCATGCTACGTAGAAATAGCCTCGCTTGCACTTTTACCTCTTCTACCTACTCGTTCGATTTTAAATGAGAAATCATTAAAAACATCACTCAAGCACTAGGTGTTTATAGCTTTTTTTAACAATAAAATAATAAATTTTTAGCAATACAAATAATTAAAACCGATATAATTTGACTTGAACTTTCAAATGCGGTAAGCAGAATTGCTATTTTATTTTTTAATCAAAAGTTATTCGGGTTCAAAAGTTGCAATTTTTCGATTTTTTGAAAGTTCAACCGCGTTTATCTCGAAAACTATGCATCCTACGAAAAAATTTGTAGGAACATTTTTTTGTTAGAATGGCCCAAAAAATACAAAAAAATGTTTTGTTTTGCGAGAAATCGCTGTTATGTGATTCCTCAACTTCTTGGTTTATAACAATCTTATCGACATCCGGATCAACTGTTACCCAAAAAATTCGTGTTCTACAGGTCAAAATACATAAAAAAACTTGGGTAAGTCCATCTGAATACAGGAGGCCGTTGTACCCCCCTGGCGACAGGACTAAATTTAGAAAGACTGAATTTTTATACACATTTGAAAGAAAATCAATTGTCCTAGGACAATTAGGGACGAAGTTAGCCCCCATTCTTTTAATTCACATGTTCTTGCAAAATAATTTTGCAATATTTAGAATTATTTTTTGTCATTTTTTTTTTAAATTAAATTATTAGTGTAAATCTTCTTCTTTCATAAACTATCCAAAGTATTACTGTAACTTCGTCATTTTCTGACTTATAGCGTTGCAAAAAAATTAATTTGGGATAAACAAATTCAATAACTTTTAAACTATTTGACCAATTGCTTTAAAATTTAGGATATGATTTAAGCACAAGAAGTCTCAGCATTTCGTTTAATAAGAAGGTTCTAAGTTGATTTTTACATAAGTTATGAATATTTATATAAACTCAAAATTTATGATTTATTTTGCAATTTTCTAAGCAACCAATAAGGATAGACATATTCAGCGAACGCCATATTAAAGTTTTTATACGATTTATGAGATTCTTACTCTCAAATTTGTTTAAAATGCTTAACTTTTTGGTAATAGACGAAAAAAGCGAAAATTTACCGTTTTTTGATCTTCATTTGTTTATAACTATGTATATCATCAAAATCGGCTGCAGGAAACATATAGGTTATTATAATAGATGTCCATACTACTCAAAAAATTTGGTTTCGGTCTTTAGGGGGTTGTGTCACCAACAGGATATTTTTTTCCTTCTGAACTCTACTACTCTCCTACTATACAGAACTCTAATCAAGCCCGTTCTCACTTATGCGTCAGAAACGTGGACGAGGACAAACAGTGATAAAGAACGTTTAGGGTGTTTTGAACGTAAAAGGAGATATTTTTGAACGTAGAGATATTTACAAAGGCGTGCAAGAAAACGGATTATAGCGTAGACGCTATAATTTTGAGTTTTACCGCCTTTACAGTGAACCTAGTATTGGTGTGTCCATCAAAATAAACAGACTGCGGTAGCTAGGCCGCTTAGAGAGAATAAACAAGATGGAGCTCTCGAAACACATTTATAACCAAAGACTGGATGGAGTAAGGAAAAGAGCCAGACCCAGAGCACGATTTAAGGACCAGGTGGAAGACGACTTACGAGTATGTATTAATAGTACGAATTTTTAAAACGAAGGCGAAGGATAAGAAAGAATGGAAGCTGATTTTAGAACAGGCCAAGACCCACCATGGGTTGTAGAGACAATGACGATGATGATGAATTTTTGGGAGGCAGAAGACGGCGGTTCAAGCATCTATTTCAATGCGTTTAATTTTGGATCATTTGGATCTTGTATCATGGATACAAACATAAATCATGGTTTTGGTAACGAGCAAATCGTCATACGTCAAACTTATTGCATGCGCTCAAATTTCTGTTGTTAATATTAGATTTTTTTAATCGATTTTTAAGATTCGATTGAAAAGGTAACTTAATAAACAAAACACGTTTTCTGTGATTTGTAAATGATATAACAATTATTGATAATTATATGTTCTGGTTTTGAGTATATTTACACTTCATATCCGAAAAAAATGTTTTATAGATATAATTTACAATATTTGAATACCGCTAGCAAAGCACCATTTTTTTTTTGTTTAACTTCTAATAATTTTATTTACGGCTGCTGGAAATAATAGTCTAAAGTAGAGATTGCAATTGCTGCATCCAGCACCAGCAATCCAGCTGAATCCAGCGGTTTTTTTACATGCTGCATCCAGCAAACCATGCTACATCCAGCAGCGCGGATCCGCAAACATGTCAAATTCGAAATAAGTTACTTAATGTCTTTATTAGCCTCTTTATTCAAAGCCGTGAGTCGGCAACTTGCCATTCTATCGCGCTAGCAGTAGCTCAGTATGCTGGAAAGTTTCTACAGCCTAAGAGTTTGCATAGATAAAGTGTTGATAGAAATTGATTCTGCGATAAAATTCTCTGCTGACGAGTGGTCAATAAAATCAATGAGTTGATCGCCATTCTTTAACCGGTGAAACTAGCTGTAGAAGCTCTTTGCAGAAGAGAGTTCACTTTGATAACGGCCGACACAGCCAAAATTTGTCTTAGACAAACTAAATAGCCAGGACTCTAGCCTTAGTGCCGATCTATCGGAAGGACTACGCAACAGAATCGCGGAATGGCGCCTCTTTAGAATTATAGGTACATTAGTGGACTTAAAAAATCCAAAAAATTATGACGAAGGACTAACCGATCCTGGTGATTTCCCCATGCCAAAAAAGAATGCAATGCAACAAGAGATGAAAAACTTGTTGAGTCATATAAATAAACAAGTGATTGTAGAACCAGTGCAAGACCCCATAATGGAAGAACATGGGCCAAATAATCCAGAGTCCATGAATTTTATTTTGATGAAATTATTTATTTAGCATGATTAAAATTTGGGGAGGAATTTTTTAAGTTCAAGATGAAGATTTTGATGAAGTAATAGAATAGAATAGAATAGAAATATGCTTTATTGTCACTGAAAATTATACAATTTTATGGACAAAGCTTAACATACATTCACGAAAAAGATATACATAACAATAACAAATACAATTTTATAAAATTAGATAAATCGTCAATAAAAAAAATATAAACAAGCTAAAAAAGTGAAGTAAAAAAACAAAAACCAATATATTGCAAAATTACTATAAATTGCAAAATTGAAAATACAACATAATATAATAAAACACAAACAAAGGAACTAATAAGTTTAAGCTGCTGTATGTGACACCCAAATATATATAAATACACTTTAGTTACTTGTACATTACTGTGATTTCTTAGTTAGTCATTAAGAAACTCTTCTACTGAATAATATGGTCTTTTAGATAAATGAGCTTTTGTCATTTTACGGAACTTGAGAAAGGATGTTGCAGATTTGAGTTGTAAAGGGAGATGGTTATATAGTTTTTTTGCGGAATATAGTATAGATTTCTTTACTAACTCAGAAGACGGGATCGGTAAATAGACATCAAAAGTTGAATTTCTGGTGGAGTAGTCATGATGAGGCCTTGCTGGAAAGACATGCATGTGTTTACGAATTAAGCAAACAGTTTCTAAAATATACAAAGATGGAAGAGTTAAAATTTCGTGATCTTTAAAGTAACTTCTGCAATGGGTTGTTCTTCTGAGGCCAAACAGATATCTTATTGCTTTTTTTTGTAAGTTGAAAATAACATCAAATTGGGCAGCTGTACTAGACCCCCAAAAAGGAAGACCATATCGAAGATGAGACTCGAATAAAGAAAAATATGTTATTTTAGAAGATGCTAAATTGAGTTCCTTCGAAACAGATCTTATGGCATAGCAGGCCGAGGCGAGTTTCTTACTTAACAAATCGATATGAAGGGACCATTTGAGGTTGCTGTCTAAAAGAATACCAAGAAATTTTACAGAATCAACGGTAGAGATCTGGCTGCTATTCACAAGCAGGGGTTGAAGAGCACCTTTATATGATAATGCTACCGTTTTATCCACGTTAAAGGAGAGTAAATTAGAGTCAGACCAGGTTTTTATCGTAAGAATATCAGAAGTTATAGTTGCATGAAGAGTTGCAATAGTTGAGTTGCTCCAAGTGATACTGGTACCATCAGCAAAAAGAAAAATTTTTCCATCGATTTTTAAATTAGTGATGTCATTTATAAAGATCAGGAAAAGTAGAGGACCCAATACTGAACCTTGTGGTACTCCACATATAATGTTTTTGAGACTAGAGTCAGTATCATTTGCTCTAACCAATTGTTTCCTATTATCTAAGTAAGATTTGAACCAATTCAAAGAAATACCTCGAATTCCATAGTAATTAAGTTTTTTAATCAAAATGTTGTGATTTACACAATCAAAAGCTTTGGAATAGTCACAGAAAACAGTGGTAGTATAAAGATTATTGTTTAGTGCTTGGTAAACCTCGTGAAGTACAGAAAACATGGCATCAGTTGTACATTTATTAGTTAAGAAGCCGAACTGATTTTGTGATAAAATGTTGTTATCAAAGAGGAAGGACATAAGTCGGGTTTTTATGAGCCTCTCAATAATTTTGGAGAGTACCGGTAGTAGGGCAATAGGTCTATAGTTGCAGGCATTAGATTTTTCGCCACCTTTATGAAGAGGAATAATAATGGCTGTCTTTAGGCACTCTGGAAATTTACCGTTTTCAAAGGAATCATTAATTAGTGACACGAGGAGTTTTAAAACATTATCTGTGAGATTTGAGAAGATTTTTATGGATAGTCCATCAGTACTACAAGATGATTTGCTTTTGATACTATTGATCGTTTGGATCAATTCAGATTTATAGATTGGTCTTATAAAGAATGAATTCGAGACAATTTCTGAATTAGGGAGATAGGAAATGGGATCTTGTTGAGACTGAATAGTTGATGTTATATTTTTACTCACGTTAATGAAGTATTCGTTTAGATTTTCAGGGTTTGGAAGGGCAAATGTTTGAGCTGCGTGGGTTTTATTTCGAAGATCGTTTATTATGGACCAAGTTTTTTTTGCAACACTTTTGGAGCTTGCCAGACGATTTTGATAGTAGGCTTTTTTAGCTGATTTGATAAGTTTTAGGTATGTGACTCTGTAATTGGTGATATATTGAGTGACAGAGACGTTGGTAGTAAATTTCTTGATATAAAGTAGTGAACGCATATTTTTTGCTGATATGCGGATACCTTTGGTAGTCCAGGGTTTGCGACGTTTTGGCTTAATCGTAATTAAAGGAAATGCCTTATTGAAGATACAGGCAAGCTTCTCCAAAAAATCACTGAAATTATAGTCCACGTCCTTAGAAGGAAAATGCCAGTCAGAAGTTAAACATAAATTTTGAAATTTATGAAAATTCCGAGCGGAAAAAATCTTACCTAAACGTCGGGTTTTCGAGGAGGGTTTGCTGAAGATGTTAAATTTCGTATATACTGCTTCATGATCCGATAGTTCCGCATTAATAACTGTAGAGCAAACATCAAGGGGTGACAAATCGGAGACAATATAATCAATTATGGTAGATGTAGTTTTTGTAATCCTTGTAGGAGAATTAACGTGCATTGAGAGACCATATGATTCAAATATGTTGACCAAGAACATTTGGGTAGCACAAGCAGCAGCATAATTTATGTTGAAGTCTCCGCATAGAATTTTTCTGCTTTTATGAGGCAAGTCATCTAACAAATTTAGCAGGTTCTGAAAAAATAGTTCCACGGAAGAGTCAGGTGATCTATAGATGCAAATAATGTAAAGATTAAGATTTTTATTAAAAACTAAGGAAAATTCAAAGAAGGCTTCATTCAACAAAAAGTCATATTTTGTTATCAGAGAAAAATTATTGTTTGCAGAAAGAATTACGGTGCCTCCATGAGCTGAGTTTGGACGATCATACCTAGCAATTGTGGTATATTTCTCTACAAAAAAATGCTCGTTGACTGCAAGCCAGTGTTCTGTAACAGCAACTATCTGGGGAAATCCTAATTCCTCTAGAAACAAAAACAATTCGTCAGTTTTATTTCTTATAGAACGAATATTAATCAGAACTATACTTAAGTTGTCATCACTAAAATTATTCGAGGTTTCTAGTTCCTCAGAACACGTCGTATTATTTAAAAATTTCGTCTTGGAGAGCTAGTGGAATAATAATTTCGGTGACATTCCCTTGATTTTTGCAGGTGAATAATTCTTTCCGAAGTGAAAAAAGACCTAAAAGCAGCAAGATCAGCGTCTACTTCATCTGCACCGAGTCCATAAGCATCGTTGAATTCTAGAAGAATTTTTCTTAGATCTTCACTCTTAGTCGGAAGTCCTTCGGAAGCCAGAAACAGTTTAACACTTGTGTTGGTATACCCATCATAAAATACTGATGCAGGTTGGTCGTGTAGAAAAGCAAGATGAATTTTAATGGCCTTCAAGATATCCGGTTCCCTTAATCTGGCTAAAAGATATCGACTATTCGAGTTATTGGTCAATCTAACTCTTGGTGGGGTCAAAGGATCCAGATTTATCGATGGTTCTAAAGTATCCTTCTTAATGAAATTAATATGAGAACGGAAAGGATCTTTAGATTTGCACATTGCAATGGCCTGAAGATTATTAGAAGATTAATAGAAGATTCCTTCCAGTTCACAGCGCAAGAAAGCACGCTTAGATGAAAATTATTCGAAAATTGACAAAAAAAATACTTTCTTATATGAAATATATATTAATTTTTAAATCAAATCAAGTGGTAGGGGAGCAAAGTATGCTAAATGTGCAGTCACTCGAGCGCTTTGGAGACCTATTGGGTTGTGAAGAGTAGGTCCTAAAACCAAAAAAAGTTAAGTAACATTTTCCATTTTAGTGGGCGCTTGCCATTTTTAATTTAATTTTCCATTTCCAACAATGGTTTTTTCCGATTATAACGCCATCTATGCATAATTCGAAAAATTGTTTCGAATAAAAGTTACTTATTTTTTCGTAAGGAATCCAAATCTGCAATGAAAAAGGGGGCTCCTATCCGAGTTATATCGAATTAAAGAAGAAAATACCTCAATTGGAAGCCGAGAACATACATTTTCTTACATATACTTATTTTGAACTTTTAAATTCAATTTTCTTCAACCTATTTTGTTTTGTTCTTTTTCACGCGCAATACCGATCGTTTTTATTATAATAATATGCATATGTTATACTACGTTATAGATATTTCTTATCTTACAAGATGTGAACATTTTTATCCAGAAACAACTCCGAAAGAGAAATGTAACGGTTCCAAGATTGCCATCGTATTGTTTATAACTTCGTCGCAAATGGCGGCTAACTTTGACCAGTTGTATCTCAGGAACCACTACTCGTAATTCAACTTTTTTTACTGAGTCTTTTGCAACGCCGTTTTCTGAATTTAATTTAAACTAATAGTTACCGTTAGTAACATAGATATTCCATTTTACTTTATCGTACTATATACGTAGTATAGTATAATAGATAAAGTTATAGGATCGTGCAAAAGTTTTTTTTTCAGATTTCACTTTTTTTCGACGTTTTGAGTCCCCCTGAGTCTAAAAAGCAAATAAAAAAAACATGTCGGAAGTATGTACATACGTACGTACGTACATACGTACGTACGTACGTATGTCGCCACCGCCCAGCAAAAACTGCAGGACCGATTTTGATGATATTCGGTATGAGTAAGTTTAAGAGAATTTGGTCGAGAAACTAAGGTTTAAAAAAAACCTCTCAAAGGGGGGCCGAAATAAGGGGGTTATTTAGGGCTCATTTTTGCAAAGTTTGACCGAA
This sequence comes from Diabrotica virgifera virgifera, assembly GCF_917563875.1. Classification (NCBI taxonomy): domain Eukaryota; kingdom Metazoa; phylum Arthropoda; class Insecta; order Coleoptera; family Chrysomelidae; genus Diabrotica; species Diabrotica virgifera. The sequence goes on along the minus strand of NC_065446.1, from coordinate 93,778,596 downwards.
ATGAATGAAATTCAACTCAAAGTAAGCTCATCGATAGGTAAATAAAAATACGGAATTTGACATTTCCAAATTCAAAATGGCGGCCAACATGGCAGACCGCCCACCCGACACATTTACCTACCTATCTAAAAACTTGTTTAAGACAAGTTTAATTTGAAAAAGTCGTTATATAGCCTAAAGATGGGCTATAAGAAGGATGTTATCGTTTTTCAGAAAAAGTTACGGGTTGCCTATATTTAAGGGGTCAAAATTTGACATAAATTTGAACTAGATTTTCTCAAAAATTGCTGCAAGGAATTTTTATTTTTTGATATATTTTTGATATCCTGTCAGTAAATTGAATGACATTAGTCAGATTTCTTAACTCCACATGGGAGGGGAGTTATGAATTTTTTATAAAAAAATATTCGAGTGCCCGTAACTTCCTTCTTAATAGAAACTAAAATTTGAAATTTTGCAAACTTATATGGAACTTTATTATCTATTATCACAATAAATTTTACCAGAAATATGGCTTCCGGTTGAACCGGAAATGAATAAAAAATCTTAATTTTTTTAGATACGCCCTTGTATATTTTTACATATTTTGAAAGAATGCAAAATTACCTTTCCAATGAAATTCGTTGCTGTAGCTCAAAAACTCGAAAAGTTACGGTAAATAGAAATTTTGCTATAATCTTATGTGTGTCCTCTCTCACGCGATCATAGCAGAGCATTATTGTACGGCAGTCAATGAGGATATTTGGCTCCGAATTCCATCCTAGGGAAAGTAGGGAATAGCTCAAGAAACAAAATCTACCCTATATACTATGGCGCTTTTATCTTGGGGCGGTTCCCACTTCTTCAAGGGGGTGGAAAATTTGTTGGTCAAAATAAGCACGGAAGTGGCTAAAGAACCTATTTCTAAGCAAAAACTGGTCTATACTTTTTTTGAGAACTCAATACTTTTTGAGTTATGCGTAGTTGAAAATTGGCCATTTTCATTGAAAAATGACACCTTTTCGGACGGATTTTTTGTGAATACCTTAAAAACTATGCATCGAACTAAAAACACTATATAAAACATTTTTTAGATTATAAATAATAAAGAGATTCGTTCCTTCGTAAATGTTCTATTTATAATACAAAAAGAGATATGGTAGGTGAAAATAGTTTGTTTTTTTGGTGCATGCTCAAATTGGTGTATTCAACTTGAAATAACAGAGGAACGGTAGGTTTTAGGTGTATAAAGGCCCATTTATACATACCCGGGCCGTGTCCGTTCCGGGTCAGTGCCGAGTCCGGGTATTTTTAATGTAATATTTACATACAACCGGGTTGTGGCAGTGTGCGTACCGGGCCGAATAAGAAAGGAAAACGTTATTACATATCTCTGTGTAAAAGATAGTTGAAAATATTTCGGCTTGGATAGAAGATCTCACCTCACGATATCTATTGCTTGTCTGTTTTCCAGCAGTCGCGTTCACAAAACAATAAAATCGTGTTTATACAAGTCCCTGCGATTCGTGTCATTTTCGTGCATCGCCAGTGCCGACAGCAAAAATATCTGAACTATCTTTCAGTAAGTCGTCCCAGGAACGCAACTCATAAATATTGGCAATATCATTTTAAAGTCTTCTACTTTAAAATGTATAATATATGTCTGAATTGCCAATATAAATGAGTGAGATTAAATAAATTATTAGAAGAATTTTTTTGCTTAGCAACAACACTTTTGTTTATTTTAGTAATATTTTGTATTTTGACAACGGCACCCGATTTGGGCATCGAAACGTTAATAAAATTATTTTTTTCATTTTAATTGTGGCTTATTTCCCATATCAATAATTAATCATAAAAATGCCACAAGTAAATAGCTTCAGAGCAAAAATATCGGCTTGGATTAATTTCAGACCGGGCCCGGACGGGCCCCGTCCGGGAAACGCCAATGTATAAATATACTCATAAGAGTACATATTGTTTTTTTTTTGGACCGGGCCTTGTCTTAACACGGAACGGACACGGCCCTGATATGTATAAATGGGCCTTAATGCTACCAACACCTTTTGTAGTGTTTGAAAAGGCCTTTAAAACAAGCACCGTTAAATGTCGGTTACATACAAACTAAGCGAGATATGGTGCAAAAAAAAATATATGACTAATGTACTTTAAGGAAAAATAAAAAGTATATACATTTAACTCCCCATCCACCATAATTTAAATGCATCGTTTTTCTTTTGCAATACCTTTTAATATAGTGTTATTTCTACTTTCAAAAAGTTGAACGGGTTTAAAATGAATGGTTTTTGTAAAAAATGTGATCAAATTATAGAATAAATTTTTAAATTTTCTTAAAAATCTTCCTTTTTCTCCATGTAATTCGAAAATAAAAATATTTCACCCCTGAGAAGTGGTGGGAACCTCCCCCATGATAAAAGCGCCATAGTATATAGGATAGACTTTGAATTAGGAGATTGGGCAACTCCCAAAATTTCATTAAAATCCATGCAGTAGGATAGAATTCGGAGATAATATCTTGTTCTTAATCTCGCGCATTGACTGGCGTAATCGAAATAGAATGAAATGCAAATATTGTAAACTATTATTTTCTCAGAAAAATGAACTAATTTGAAATGAAAGTGTGACTATAATATTCTATTGATTTATGCAATAATCTATACATGTATAGTGTGTCCCCGAAATATGGCATCGAACATTTTCTCAAATGCAGGAATTATTGATGCGTAGAACCATAAAATACTTTCAAGTACAGAAGGCGTTTCTAAAATATCAAAATAACGAGTAACTTTGTTATTTTTATAGAATGCCAGTATCTAGTACCATAACGATAATAGATCGGTACGATAAAGTTCTCGGGCGGTCCTTCCGTCCAGCGTTTTTTGTTTATAAGCAAAAAGTTATCACACAACTTTATCTGCAAAAATCAGAATGGCACCTCTCATATCCACCTCAAAACAGAGATCTGCATTGGTATATTAAACCAATTGACAAAATAATATTTTACAGGATCATATATATTTTTTTTATAATTTTATTTCATCATGAGTTTCTTTGACAAATATTTCCGGACTTGACAAGTTGACAAGTAAAAAAATATAAAAAATGTGATATTAATTAGTCTTAGTTCAGGCGAGACTCGTTAATATCTGGCACTTATTCTTCTTAATTAGTAATTTTGGATTATTCTTAAAATTAAAAAAAAAATCAATTTTTTTATCAGATTTTGAAAAGTATATCATTACCTCAAGCTGCGATATAAATCTCCGCGTATATCGCACTCCAAAACGAATCCAAGAAATACGCGAAGAAGTAAATATTAGTCTGCACTAAAAACGCAGTCTACCGGTTTAGAGTCAATTTGAATCGTATTATGGCTTAATTATGCACATTCTGATGAAACCAATCGCTGTAAGAAGGAGACGCAACATTCATAAATAAATTAGGCGTATTTCAAACCGTATTGCCGGCATACGTCATGCCAATATCGCTGAATCAGAAATCAGGTCCGGACAGTTGGTAGCACTGCAACTGGGCAGGGTAAGACTGAATTATGCGCCATGTTTAATGTTTATTAGGTTGCTGTATATGACGGAGGCGCAATTAACTGACTACTAGCCCTGACAACTGAATAATATACTTTAGTTACTAATATATACAGTGAGTGTCATATATGTGAGGCATGTATAATGCATCAAGCCAAATACCCTTTAATAACAACTGAGCGACCGTGATGCGTCTATTATATAAATTAGTAATTTTCATAATCATTGCTTTTGATGGATGTGTCTCTTCCATTTTGTTAGTTTTTAGTTTTAATTATTATTGATATCTACTATTTTGCTACTATTATTTTAATATATGTTTAATCGCATTTTTGTTAACCATTCAATCTTTGCTTGTCCACTGCTGAACATAAATCTTTCTCATAATTTTCCATCTGTTTCGATCCTGTGCCTCTTGCATCCAATTCCTATGAAAACGTTTTAGATCATCAGTCCAACGTGTTGGTGGACGACCTCAGCTTCGGTATGAATCATCTTTTGGTCTCCATTCCAGTATCAGTATCCGCTTTGTCCCTGTCCATATGTGATCTGTCATTCGAGCCACGTGACCTGCCCAGTTCCATTTCAGTGTTGATATTCTCTCTACTACATCAGCAACTCCTGATCGTCCACATCAGTCAAATGCTCAACATAGCACTTTTCATCGCCCTTTGAGCCACACGGATCTTTTGCACTGTTCTTCTTGTCATAGTCAACGCGTCCGCTCCTTAAGTCAATACTGACAACACACTGATTAAAGGTTTTTCTTTTAAGACCTTTTTTTCTTTATGGAAAGACTTATTATACAAGGAAAGGTGGAAGGCCAAAGATCACGAGGAAGATCCCCAACAAGATGGATCGATCAAATTACGGGAATATGCAAAAGACCTATGCATGAGTTAAAAGAAATGACCAGAGACAGAGATCTTTGGAGACGGACAATACACGACATCACGTCGACCACTACACTCCCTCCGGGAGGTCAGGATTGAAGAGAGAGGTATGTCGGACTATTTGAAAATGTGATTTAAGTTACCGAATCCTACCCAAGTCAGTCTTATACGATATTGTTCCTACGCATATTATATCTTCGCTGATTACAAGACAAGAATAAAAACCGCTAAACGCCGTAAAAATGAGTGGCGCATACAATATTCCAGCTACAAAAGATCTGGTATGAATATTACGTGGCGCGAAAATGTATTTTCATTTTGATGCAAAACAAAATTATAGTTTTATTTTAAAAGATTTTTTCATAATATTTGCTCAATTTGAAGTAAAACGCGCCACAAAAGAGTAACTTTGATACAGTTTGAATTTTGAAACTCTTTTGTGGCGCGTTTACTTCAAATTAAGCAAATATTATGAAAAAATCTTTTAAAATAAAACTAGTATTTTGTTTTGCATCAAAATGAAAATACATTTTCGCGCCACGTAATATTCATATCAGATCTTTTGTAGCTGGAATATTGTATGCGCCACTCATTTTTACGGCATTTAGCGGTTTTTTATTCTAGTATCAGGAGTTTTTCAAAGTTATTTATAAATTAAATGTATAAAGTTGAATGTTTCTCGATTACACGTTAAGCTTTATAAATGGTCGCCTTTGTCGCATTATCTCCCAAATGATCTAGTATCCATCGAATGTAAACTAGATTTTTTTCTATTCGAAATAGATTGAAAAAAATATTGGGATGGCCGGTAAATGAACTCGGATTGCCCATTGCCAGATCAAATTAGCGTCATAACGACTACAACTACATAAACCATTTAGGGAATAATCGTTAATTGGATTATACTTTTGTAGCTTAATAACTTCTAAACGGCTTAACCGATTTTGTTCACTAAACATGAGTTTGAAACGTATTGACAAGTAGTATCTTATACATGTAAGGTCAAGGATGATTACTGAAGCTATTACAGGAATGATTGAGCTTGAAAAACCGTTTTTCCCATAAGAAATAGAATTGATCATACTTACGAAGCCTATAACTTAAAAATTCGAATTTTCCCGGATATAAGGTATACACCGTTAGATTCGTCTACAGTCCTTCCACAAACGCTCAGTTATTGGCGTAATTCGTAGATTGAAATTTTGAGTAATTGTCGAAAAACCAAAATTTTTAAAGTTGAGTTTTTCAGTTTTTCGGCTATACTGAGCCGTGTGTATGTCTGATCCTGACAGCTTAGACACCATTTAAAAGCTTAACTCAACGCTATTGATTTGGTGTATTTACTGTTCTCCTGTTTCTTCTTAAACCGAAGATATATATCGCCAAAAAATATGCCGTTTTGTACCTACGAAGTCCTATAGCTGGCTTATGGGTGGTCAAAACTCACAAACTACACCGGTTCTGAATCGGCCCTCACCCCCTCTTCAAACACAGAAAAAAAATTCAGATCGGTTTAACTTTTCCACACATATACATACATACATACATACATACATCTCCACAAACATTTTCCCTTTTTTAAATAAAAATTGACTCATATTTCTGAGCTCGGTAACTTTTGAACAGTATAACCAATTTTCAAAATTAGACATGCGTTGGAAAGGTAATGATCGCTTTTATTAGAAGCCTGAAAGGTCGGAGTTAAATTTTCGAAGTTTTTGGGAGTTTTGGGGACGAGAATGAAAAACAGACCCTAAATAAGAAGGGCCGTAAAATCCACACCCTTGGACCAAAATGGATGGTTGACGTATGAATGGGTGAGTCTTTTCCTGAACTTTAAGATGGGAGTTGGCCCAATTTTCAATTCAGTCAGATTTAGAAAATCGAAAATTTCGTGTATATATAGTGTCGCGTGTAGGGGGTGTAGGTGTGCGCCACTGGCGAGAACTGCCGTTCTTTGGTAATTTGTTATCATCTGGGTTTTAGATATATTTATTTTCAATCCCCCTTTTAGCGAGGAAAGGTAGAGCCGATTTAAAAGTTCTTTGGCCTCATGTATCATATCCTATCGTAATTTTGTTATTTGATTGTTATCATTACAATTTCCGTCTCATTTTACTTCTTGTTTCAAGGATTTGTCAATCATTTGGAAGCAGAAGCAGTCAATATTTGGAAACAGAAAGCAGACGTACGAGTAGATGGAAGATTAATCGACGAAGGTTAAATTCAAAGAGGCGCCCATGCGTGCCGCTCTAAAACACACACTTTTTTTCATCTTTAAAGAGGGGGGTCTGGAATCTTCAAAAGACATCTCAGTCTAGAACGCCACCTGACTGACCTTAGTACGCGATTCATTCTTTGTAGTCCCAGCGATAGTTCCCGGGGTACTACGACCTCTCGTCGCCGAGGCTACGCCGAATGCCTATCTACTAAACCAGACCCTTTTATGTCAACCAGCGCTCCGAAAGCAGAATGGCGACTGTAAGGTCGACATCGCTTCTGAAGCGCTTTAGCTTCATTCATCCACAGACTGTCTTCAAGGAGGCCCTTCCTTTATCCCCGTTTCCCCTTTTTTTGTCCCTAAATTGGGGTTTTTTGTATTAAGGATTTTCTTTCCCTCAGTCTGCATCAGACAAACTAACTCACTAATTCGCCTCTTATAACAACAACTTATTCCCTCTACCTTCTACTTAAAATATCTATATCCCTCTTACCTTTGTCGTTGGTACAGCTATTTTTCCTCCTCTTCTTTCTTCTTGATCACTGATCGGATATAGTTGTGTATATACTAGTCCAACCAGATTTATTTTAATTCATTTTCTCAATCATTTCTCTCACTGTAGCAAAATTCACACCTGTCTCTCTTTCCAATCTGTTCCTTGTTATTACCCATCTGTTGCACTCTATCAACATATATGTGTAACAGTGTCCGGGTGTCTGCAGTTAGATAATCATCAGTGTCATCCTTTCCGAACCTGGAGAGGTAGGCTGTAAAACACCCGTGTCCTGTGAACACCTGCGTTAGGAAATAATCCAGTTGTCTGTGACCACATTCCACCTAATGTTTTAGGTTCGGCAGCAGCATCTTTGTCCACTGTGCCACAACCTTCGTGTTGTTCCGTTCTTCTTGCCATCTTTCAATTGACCTTTCTCTTTCCTGTCTTCTCTCGGCCATAGTAAGCCCTAGGTCTCTTCTCTCATAAAGTTTTTTTCTTTCCACTACCAACACATGCAGCGGAACACTTCTAGTGATGGTTCACAAGGTTGCCGCAGACACAGCCCAGTAGGCGCATGTTACTCGCAGAAGACTTGTTCTGTCCACTCGTATCATGAGCTCCCTGGAGACCTGTATATCTACCGCCCCACTTCAGACTGGTGCCGCGTAGAAGACGATGGACTGCACAACAGCGTACAAGACCCTCCTCCTTTCAGATTTGGGTTCACCAATGTTGGGCATCACCCTCCCCAACGCAGCCTCACTATTTGCAGCCTTCCGGGTCACCACCCACACGTGCTAACTCCACTTTCCATTCTGGTGCAAAGTCACTCCTAGGTATTTTACGTGTTTCTTGGGTATTCGTACTAGACATACAAAATCACACACTGGACATCGAAAATCAGGGTCTACAAACCTATTATTAGACCAACAGCATGTCATGGATGCGAGACATGGTGATGACAGAAAATACAAAAAGAAAGCTGAAAGTCATTGAAAAAAGTCGCAAGAAAGATATTTGGACTTATTAACGAAAACAGAGCATGGAAATAGAAATATTATTTGTTTCGAAATCTTCCATAAAAATATTCTCTAGACCAGCGGTTCTCAATCTGTGGTACATGTGCCACTGGTGGCATAGTCGATTCGCTAATCTGAGACACAACTCTCTACACTAAAATCACAATGAAGATGCACTAGAAATAAACAAGCACGAGGAGCACTCCCAAATCATGATTTGGGAGTGCTTTCGAACATCCAACGTGTCTTGGTTTGTTTGATTTTATATAGGCCAATTCTTTTGTGATTGTAGTGTAGACAGTTGTGTCTCAGATTAGTTGAATCGACTATACATATCACTATTTGAGGTGGAACACAAAACGCATAAACAGCCAAAATCAGCACTACTATTATAGTTAATTAGATCACCTAGCTAGATAGGTATTTCAGTTAGGTGGTACTGTACCAAAAATAATAAAAAATATTTGGTGGTACATGACTCAAAAAGATTGAGAACCGCTGCGCTAGACCATTACTAGACCAAAATTTTGTTTACAGAATTCATTATTTATTGGAAAGTAGGTATTATCAGTACATAATGTCAATAACTCCATTATAGCTGATACACTTAGTCTTGTTCTAGTTGTCAATGTATGATCATTCTCTAACTTTGTTTTTATTGTTTTTATTTGATTGTTATTGAAAAGTTAAAATCAATTTAGTTTAAAGTAAAAGTGCGGTTTATTCCTAATCAAAATAGTAAATTGCATAAGCCTAATTTTTAATTACTTTTAATGGGAAATAAGCCACAATTTTCCAAAAAAAATAATTTCTTAACGTTTCAAAGGCCAAATCAGATTAAATAAATTATTAGTAGAATTTTTTTACCTAGCAACAACATTTTTGTTTATTTTAGTAGTATTTTGTATTTTGACAACGAAACCCGATTTGGGCTTCGAAACGTTAATAAAATTATTTTTTTGGTAAAAGTGTGGCTTATTTCCCATTAAAAGTAATTGATTATAAAAATGTCACAAGAAAATAGCTTCAGAACAACATTAAGCCTAATTTTGTCACACGGTAGCAGTATGTCGCCTTCTTAAATACCTGGGAGTTATTTCTCACGAAATAATATTATCAAAGTATTCCCACATCTAAAAAAGCAAGTGATAAGTTTTGTATTGAAATTGTTAATAAAATTCAAGATTTTGGGGTTAGCATAATCATAATGGAAAAAGTATTAAAAAATTTCCAAATTTTAAAACATGCTGATTTTCGTGAAGAATATTTTGGGAAACAATAAATAAATTTCTGATTATGAATATTGGTATGTATTTACTTTTATCTCAAAACTTAAATTACTCGTGTTACAGCCTGTTAGTCAATAAAAACTACGAAAAGTCGAACATCTGCAGCAGCGCCTATTCGTTCTTTTGGAAGAAATTAAATTCAATTAAAAAAGTAAAACAATAATGTCTAAAGGAAATCTTTCAATTTTTCAGAGAGGACAATTAGGGCGATGTCTTCATGCAAATGAAATATATTCCATTATAAGCAGTAATACTGGGCTTTCATAAACTTAAAACTTTTTTATCATGCAAATTTCAATATTTAATATTCCATGTTTTGTAATTGGGAAATTATTTTTAAGCCGTGCATTAAGTATTGAAGTCTAAACTTTTTCTCGCTTTTGTTTTTTAAAGGAGTCGATTTAAGTCGTTTGTTTGGCAGGGCCAATGGTTAACTTTAACCTCATAACATTAAGAAAATTGTAAGATGTACATTAATATATACAATACAGTGTATTGTATACAGTGTGTCAATTTGAAAAGGTACCACCATATATAATTTGGTCTCTATAGAAAACCTAAAAATATGCAAAAACGCGTCAAATTTACTTGTTAGGGGGACATTTTGTAGACCAGTTTTCACTAAATTACATCAACCCTCTACTAGGGACAAACACAACCCCCAAAATCTTTAATGGAAAAGCGGTTGAGTGATACGTCATGTTAAAGGTAATTCAACTACCTCTTCAAAAATAGTGGATACATTATATTTGTTTTCAACACTTTTGGAAAAATCTTGGACTCAATACTCCAAAAAAATTTTGGAGTTCTGAACTCGATACTTAATATATTTACGGTTTTATTTGATTTTTCCAAAAGTACTGAAAAGAAATATGTAGTATTTTTTAAAAGATAGTTGAACGACCTTTAAAATGAGATATTACTCAACCCCCCTTTCCATTAAAGATTTTGGGCGGTGTGTCCGCGGGCGGAGGTAAATTCCTCACTAACCAGTAAAAACATATAATCCGACAGGTATTTTCCTCACCAAATTTAAGGGTTTCTATTAATCCGGTAGGTATTTTCCTCACCAACTCACTCAGGTAATAAAATAAAAATGTAGATGTAATTTAAGAATGATTATTATGAAAGTATCCGAAATACGAATAAAATACATTAAATTCCTTACATTATAGTAATAGTTTATAATATAGATAATATTCAAAATGTATAAATTATTATTTAATATTTACTATTATTATACTAAGAGACACACTTTACAAAATCCATTTCATTCGATTAGACTGATATCTTTAATACATTTATTTTTTAATTTCAGTTTAACTTCTTTATCTTTGATTTTGAGGTTTTGCAATATGCAAACTTTAAATTTTAACATACGTATATATCTGAAATTCCTTAATTTATTCTAAGAAGATTATATTAGATGGATGGATGCGTATTATAAAACGATAAATTAAAATGCGAATGAAAAGATTCGCAAGCATTCGTAATAGGAATAACAGAAGAACTTGCCTCTGCCCACAAATATGGGGAGAATATGGCATTTTCGTCTTCGTCTGTATAAGTTTCAACTAAAAATAATCAACATATCTATCTAAAATTTCATTTTCACAAAACAATCTGATACGTCTTCTGGTTTATGTAAGGCCAAAGTCTGTTTGAGTCACTTACCTATTTCAGAATCATTTGTATATTCTGATGTTAAATCAAGAGACTGAATTTTTCTATACCAAGCTTGGTGTAGATGAAATCTACAACCATGTATTTCAGTGTTCGGACACATTTGAATGATTGCATTATGTATAGCCTTTTCAAAATCTACAAAATTTTTACTAGAATTAAACTCAATTTTCAGAGCTTTGAAAATTTCTGATTTTAACAAATAAAAAAATAAGTTTTTGTTTTTTTGTTTGCCAGTAAACAGTATAATAAAGAAATATAATGCCCATTAATTAGCCCATGACTAGTGAATAATTGCAAATAATATGTGGTACAGTAAGAAATGTGCCATACATACATACGAGAGGGGCAAAATTAGGGAATAAATTCATTTTTTTTTAATGGACGATTTTTGAGAAAAATGCCGAATCAGGTCGATTTTATTTTTAAATTACAATTTTTTGGCCTATATTTCATACTAGTGACGTCATCCATCTGAACGTGATCACGTAGTCGATGATTTTTTTAAATGGGAATAGGGGTCGTGTGGTAGCTCATTTGAAAGGTATTTAATTGTCTGTTCAGAAATATAAACATTAACATAATTATTTGTACAGGGTGGCCAAAAAAATAATGATTTTTTGGTCACCCTGTATAAATAATGATGTTATTGTTTATATTATTGAATAGAGAATTAAACAACCTTTCAAATGAGCTACCAGATGTGACTAGTATGAAATATATACCACAAATTTTTAATTTAAAGGTAAAAATGGACCTGCTTCGGAAGTTTTTTCCAAAATCGTCCATTTAGAGAAAATGAATTGATTCCATAATTTTTCCCCTCTCTATACAAAATTCAATGTGGCCAAAAGTCTTATATTTATTTCACAACTAAATACAATTATCTTACTTTTGGCACAGTTTATAAAGAGAAAATTTTCCCCTTGGTTGTTTTTTGAGCATAGCTCTTCACAAATTCTTGAACCTCATCAATATTGGAAGAAAGTCGACCAGGCATCATTTTTCGTCGATAATTATAATACATATTATATTGTCTTATGTAACTTACATCAATCGTAGTAATTGTTTTAGGCAAATTAGCTGCACGCTCTTGGCGTATAATTTTTGCTGGTTTTTCAGATAGATTCTCTTCGGATTTACGTTTACAAGAGTTAGAAACAATTTTTCGATATATCTTCTGACGATCTGGTTCATGATTACGTTGTAGGCTAATTCGAGATATTGTAAAATTTGCAACAGTAGTAAAAAAATCGCACTATAAGTTATTTTATTACACTTCCAGAATAGTCCAGGGCGCATCTGTTTTGAGATGGACGTTGAGAGGTGACTCAAATTTTTCTGCAGAAATTGCTTGAAAATAACTCAATTAATAATATTTGAGTTATCCTCTCACTCAAAATGGTCCGGACCATTGTTTAAATAATCAAAATGTCAAAATATGAAGGAAAAATTCGATTTTTTTATTGGTTTTTTGATTGTAACTTTAAAACTGTTCATTTTTGAGAAAAGTTGTACTGACATAAAAGTTGCGTAATTAAATTTTCTACAATATAGAATTTGTTAAGAATTTTAAAAATAGTCGCCCTTGTTGCAAAATAGTAATAATTGCGAAAAAACCATACAAAAACAAGTATTTGCATTTTACGTTTTTCAACCATTTATGCTACACCTAGGACCTTCATATTTTACCCAGAAAAACTTTATGATATAGTAAAACAATACTGTAAATTTCATTAAGACAGGTTTAATAGATTTTGCAAAATAAATTTTGCAATCCAGCTTTCTCAAAAAAAATTCATTTTTTTTAATGTTGCAGGACTGAAAATAAAGCAGATAGCAAGTTGAATTTTTTTTTGCTTACAGAAGTGTACTGTACCTTTCATTTTCAATCTGCAAAATTAAAATCGATTAATTACCACGGCGTCAGGAAATTTTTTGAATAAACATTAATTTTTGGTGCTACGCGCAGGACAGCGGTGTTCGATTCACACAAGTTGATTTCCACCAAAATTATTCCAATCTTTATCTAATATATTATTTTCTTACTCTATATTTTGTTGTACATATTTTATTATTTTAATTCCACAAAAATCAAACTAATTTTATTATTGTTTGTGAAATATTGTTTAAACAATTGCATATGTTTAAAAATAATAAACTTTTATTCTCTAAGTTAAAATACCTATATGAATAAAAAAAAGTTTTTGCTAAAAAAGTGTTATTTCAAAGGATAGAGTATGTGTTTTTATTTGGCAATAAACAAATTTATTTATTTATATCGAAATGTGATAAAAATTAAAATGTACCAATCATTATCAAAGGTCATTGGAATGCCCAATCAGAGCAAACTATCCGCTGTCCTGCACGTAGCACCAATAATGAATGTTTATTTAAAAAAATTCCTGACGCCGTGGTAGTTAATCGATTTTAGTTTTGCAAACTGCAAATGAAAGCTACAGTACACTTCTATAGTCTAGGCGCCAAATAGAGGTCACCGTGTCATTTTCAATTCTGATGGACAAACTCAACAGTTTCTTATGGATTTTGGGTTGCTGATTACGACTTTCGAGGGGGGATTTCGATCCGAGTCGTCAAAAAATTGTTATAAACAATTTAATTGTTTATAAATTGTTTATAAGGCTCTGGCTCATAAACTAAAAGAGATAAAAAAAAATGTTTCAAATAAAATTTGTTCCCTAATAAAAAACGAGGAAACAACCGTTTACTAAACTTAAATCCGATAATTAGAACTCAAGATATTGTAAAATTAGTGCACAATGCAAATTGCAAATTGCAAAATAAGTATTTTTCGAAGCTTTACCGATTGTAACTCGGCTTCTACGCATGCAAATGAGCCTTAGAAGGTGTCATTTTAAAACTTGATTAAGAGGTTTCCAAACAAAGTTTGTTAAATTATTTGATCTTCATTTGTTTTAAAGTTATACCCGTTTGAAGTTATAATTTTCTTAAAAAATTGTACATTAATTTGTTTATAAAGGTTTCAAGCAAACTTGAGCTCTAAACATTTATACTTTAATTAACAATAATGATAAAACAACTCAAAAGGAACAATTTGAGCTTACGAAAATGTTCGTAAGTTTATTTTTGGCTAAGATGTCGATATTTTAATGGCGCGCTATGAGGCGCAAGATTGGCTCACAGTCAAGTAAGTATGTATTCTTCGACGCTTTATTGGTCGTAACTCGGCTTCTACGCATGAAAATGAGCCAATATGTGATATCCATATAAAAATGAATCGAGTTCTTTTGCAGCATCATCATTGCATATAAAACGAGCATTTATGATGTGGCGGCATACACACAATTGACGGGCCTTGATGATGCTGCAAAAGAACTAGATTCACTTTATATGGATATTATATAGATAATTAGACTCTGAAGCCTCAAAAAGTTTTAGTTTTACAGCCTACAAGAACAGACTTGTACCACCATGTAACTGTTAAAATTTCGCTAAGAACTTATGCAGATGTAAAAAAAGCTGATATTCCCTGTATATCTCTATGCAGATTTGCAGATGCATGAAAAAAATGTTTGTAAAAATAGTAATAATAAATAATATCAACTTACTTTTTCGTTATACTTCTGAAATATTAGTTTTTAATGTTTTTTTTCTCATTTAGTGCAAAAAATAGAAGACAATGTAAATAGAATGAAAGGTGATACGAGGTACAGTATGATGATTTAATTATAAGAATTATATGATAAAATTTTATTAGGATCTTCAAAAATGAAAAATGAAGATAACGTATGTATACATAGAAATTATAATTTGCATCGAGAAGTTAGCGCGTGAACCTTTACGCGGTAAGCCGATCTTGCGCCTCATAGCGCGCGCCATTAAAATATCGACATCTTGGCCAAAAATAAACTTATGAACATTTTCATAACCTCAAATTGTTCCTTTTGAGTTTTTCTATCATTATCGTTCATTAAAGTATAAATGTTTATAGCTCAAATTTGCTTGAAACCCTTATAAACAAATGAATGTACAATATTTTTAAGAAAATTGTAACTTCAAACGGGTATAACTTTAAAACAAATGAAGATCAAGTAATTTAACAAACTTTGTTTGGAAGCCTGTTAATTAAGCTTTAAAGCGACACCTTCTAAGACTTATTTGCTTCCGTAGAAGCCGAGTTACGATCGATAAAGCTTCGAAAAATACTTATTTTGCAATTTGCAATTTGCATTGTGCACTAATTTTACAATATCTTGAGTTCTAATTGTTAAATTTAAGTTTAGTAAACGGTTTTTTCTTCGTTTGTTATTAAGGAACAAATTTTATTTGAAACATTTTTTTTATCTCTTTTAGTTTATGAGCCAGAGCCTTATAAATAATTTATAAACAATTAAATTATTTATAACAATTTTTTGACCACTTGGATCGAAATCCCCCCTCGAAATTCGTAATCAGCAGCCAAAAATCCATAAGAAACCGTTGAGTTTGTCCATCAGAATTGAATATGACACGGTGACCCCTCTGGCGCCTAGACTATCTATAAGCAAAAAAAAATTCAACCTGCTATCTGCTTTATTTTCAGTCCTGTAACATTTTGAAAAAATGAATTTTTCTTTTGCGAAAGCTGGATTGCACAATTTATTTTGTAAAATCTGTTGAACCGATCTTAATTGAATGTACAGTATTGTTTTACTGTATCATAAAGTTTTTCTGAGTGAAATATGAAGGTCCTAAGTGTAGCGTAAATGGTTGAAAAACGTAAAAGGCGAATACTTGTTTTTGTATGGTTTCTTCGCAGTTTTTGCTATTTTGCAACAAGGATGACTATTTTTTAAATTTTTAACCAATTCTATGTTGTAGGAAATTTAATTACGCAACTTTTATGTCAGTACAACTTTTCTCGGAAATTAATACTTTTAAAGTTATAATCAAAAAACGAAGAAAAAAATCGAATTTTTCCTTCATTTTTTGACATTTTGACTATTTAAACAATGTTCCGGACCTTTTTGAGAGGGAGGATAACTCAAATATTATTATTTGGGTTATTTTCAAGCACTTTCTGTAAAAAAATTTGAGTCACCTCTCTACGTCAAAATGTACTAATATTTTTACAGATGTGCCCTGGTCTAGAACACTTCTTCACTTTTTAAAACTTTCACTTTATAAAAAATAACATTTTCAAATACCAGAAAAGGTTTACCGCGATTACTTTCTATTAAACATACCATTTTTGTCAAAATTCCAATTTTGACTAAAAATAATATACTATAATTAATAGTAGATAAAAATAATTCCCTTGAACGCCTTTTATAATAGTAAAATCTAAAATCAACCTGAAAGAACCATTTCGGTTTTGGTGAGGAAAATACCTCTGGGATTATGACATAATCTTCCGAACGCAGGTAAAAAAATATTTTGGTGAGGAAAATACACCCGCCGGTGTCCGCCCCCACTAGAGGGTTGATGTAATTTCGTTGAAAATTGGTCTACAAAATGTCCCTCTCACAAATAAATTTGACGTATTTTTGCATATTTTTAGATTTTTTATATAGCACGAGAGCTGTTAGACATTTTTGGGTAGGTACTTTAGGCAAAATTTTTCAGGTAACTCTTCCATGATGCCAGTCTGGCTGGAGGGTAGCGGTCATTTTCCCCAATAATCTGTAAATAGTTATATGTATTTATTGAATTAATTAATTGAATTGCTACGTATTCCGTGTTCTTTTATATGAAGTTGAAGCCTGGACAATCACGAACACAATACGTAACAAACACATAAAGTAAGACCAAAATTAGCCATCCACCGCCCATGGTCAGTATTTTGAAAAATAAGCTTTATTTTGGGGATGTACAACGTCTTTATTAAAAGTTGCAACATTTTTTTTCTATAAAACATTTTTATCTAAAACTTACTTCTTGTACTCTATGTTTTAACATAAACGTGATTAATGAGCTAAATTTTAAATATCGTTACTCAACTTTTGCGATTTAACTTTGCAATTCACGAATCTGCACCTTGTACTTTAAAAAATTCATAACTTTTATTAGAATAAGACTGAAAGCTTGAAACAGATACCACTGTCTTCAGAGGAGTGAGCAATATATACTTTACAAACTTTAGAAAAAGACATTAAAATGGAACAGAGTTGTAGCGAGTTAAACGCAAGAAAACGTGATTTCGTTTTTTTTTTAATTGTTAGGGTAAAATTGCGATTTTGACAATATTCCCCCACCCAAAATTTAAAATAAAGTTTATTTTCATTTTCAGTAACGTCAAAAGCATAAAGTAAGACCAAAATTGGCCATTCACCACCCATGGTCAGTATCTCGAAAAATAAGCATTATTTTGGGGAATTAGAATTAATGTCGATATTAAAAGTTAAAAAAAACTCTATTTTTTTTCTATAACACATTTTAATCTAAAACTTTCCAGAAAACTTCTTTGTACTCTATGTTTTAACATAAACGTGATTAAAAGCTAAATTTCAAATTCCTTCACTCAACTTTTGCGATTAAAGTTTGCAATTCACAAATCTGAGCTTTTTAGGAATTCATAACCATTTCAAAATTCATAACCTTTACCAGAATAAGAACTAAATCTTGAAACAGTACCATTGTACTTGAAACTTTTGTACCATTGTCTTCAGAAAGATGAGAACTATATACTGTAAAAATTTTAGAGTTGTAGCGAGGTAAACGCATAAAAACGTGATTTCATTTTTTTTATTTTTAGGGTAAAATTGCGATTTTAAAAATGTTCCCCCACATAAAATTCAAAATAAACCTCATTTTCGTTTTCACCATCAAAAACATAAAGTATGACTAAAATTGGCCATTCACCTCTCCGTGGTCAGTACCTGGTCATTATTTTACATCAAATATTAAGCTTTTTAATGGTAAGCACAAAAATCTAAAAATGGCATTTTTTACATTAAATTGTTAATGATTAAAAAATACGCCGAAATCTCTGCAGAAAACGTGTAGATTTTCTTTATACAGGGCGTTTCATTAATAATTTTAAATATTTTAACTGTAGATTTTTGGGCTCAAAATATGAAGATTTAATCCAAATCACTTAAATAAAATGTGGCTCCCTACTGAGTTACAGGGTGTTTTATTTAAATATTTAAAATCTATTTGTACCCAGTACTTTAAAAACCATTTGACATATCCTTGTCATACATGGCACCTTGGCATGGTTGACCCTTCCAAATTCTACGCCACTGACGGAACTGCTATTTTAGCATAATTTTTATATTCCCAATACTTTCTATTTAAATAATATACTCTTCATTCCTAAGATAAAATCATTGGTTTTAGAGATATTGGAAGTTAAAAACGAAGGGGCATAATACATTAATCAGAATAACTGTGCCGATTCATTTTTAACTTAAGATATCTCTAAAAAAATGTCTTTATCGTTACGAATGAAGAGTATATTATTTACGTACAAAGTATTGGAGAATCAAAAAATTGTACTAAAATAGTAATTCCGCCAGTGACGTAGAATTTGGGAAGGGTCAACCAATGATTTTCCCCCATCATACGCCTCTCTTAGTAGCGAGAAACATTTGTTTAAGACAATTTAGTAGCGTGTACAGTAACTACACTTGCTGCCGAGTACGACAAGGATATATCGAAAGCTTTTAAAGTATTGGGCAATAAATATTTTCCAATTATTAATGAAACACCCTGTATACTACTACTATAATAACTAAAAAAAAATTCAAATGTCTGAATTTGCCACAGTCCCGACCAGGTTTTTTTTGCTTAGTTCCCTGTAGTTACCATATACCTGGAGAGGTTTTTGAGGTTTTCATATAAGGAGACGACCCGGTGATGTATCAATTCGAGTTTATATCTTCACAAATGATACCGCACACATCTTATGGAAAATATAATGTCACTCAAATCCAATAAAATTTACATTAATAGATTCGTCTCGAAATTAAAATCATTTTATATCATGGCGTCAACTCTGAATGTTGATTAATAAAATCGTAAATTGATATCAATAAATCTAAAATCAAATGGAAATGTAAATCAGTTAAATAGAGAAAAGATATTCTGTGAATCGCCAGTTCATAAATCTTTCTTCAGGTATTAAGGTAGAGGCTTATTCTTATCTTATAAATAATAAAGTAGGTATAGTTTCGTCAGTCGTACAAAACTATATAGTTCCTCTAATCGGCTTAGCTCACGCTGGGTTAAACTGTTTCAGTAGCCACTAGACTTACAGTATTTATGAATGACAGTTTTATGGACTTCAAAAATATGATTTCGATAAACTTTAATTACAATTTACGCCGTTAATAATAATAATTCAGATTCCGAGTGTGTACTTCAACGAGGTAACATCGCTTAGTGTTTTCCTAGTACTTAGTGTTTTTGTGAAATCAACAAATTACAAGTAAGACCAGACTCTGTACCAGACTAATTGTATGTTGTTTTTTGAATCGAACAGTTAATTAGTAAATTGGTGAATTATTCAAAAACTTGGCCTGCTTTCAGTGGCGTAGGCTTACCAAATATGTATTTTCGGAAGAGAAAATATATAAAAACCTAACTAAAACCAACAAATAATTAAACTGTTTGTCTACTTTTGACTACAAGGGCAACTACATTTTGACTACATTTTGACAACCAAATTAGTCTCCTTATAGTTCAAACTTTCAAGATGTCACAAAATATTCAGCAAACTTCTACACCAACTTCCGCATATGCAACCGCAACGAAAAAATTCCTAGATGAACCTTCCCGAAGCGAGAACAAGCCATAATATTACATGCCGATGAAAGTCTAAAATTGTTCGATTATGTCAAGGCAGTAGGTGACTATTAGTTCCAAACAAATCTTATTTGCATCCAGGATATCTAATAACAGAATCTGTATCTATTTATCAAACTCAGAACTCGTCGACAAACTTTTAAAGTCTCATCCAATGTTAACAGTAGGAAACTCTGTCATGAATGTCCGCAGACCAGTCTCTCCCACAAAAAGGATAATAATATCCAATTTCTATCTCCATTTATCCCACACGATCTTGCAGAAAATGCCATAAAAGATCTTGGACTCCAACTGGCCTCCCCCGTCTCATTTCTAAGAGCAGGCATCCCCGGTGATGAATACTCGCACATCATGAGCTTTAGAAGGCAAGTCTATGTTTACACTCCGATGAACATTTCAATCTGCAAACTTCATTAGTCATCACATTCAAAGGAATTGAAAACAGAATGGTAAGGTAAAGTTTTCAATCCTAATAGCAACATTAATAATATTGAAAAATATTAAAAATATTACTAAAAGATTTTTAAATTGAAAAACTTATTGGTTCATTTCCCTGGTAACACCTCCAAGGCTTCTAAAATTTGCAAGCCAGATGGATGCTGCAGTGAAGAGAAAGGGAGGGATTTCTAAAAAGTTGCAATTCACAACCCCCGTCTGCAGCTCGGTAAAGTTCCAACGGAAAATGGACCTAGTTACTCTATAGGAGTAATACTAATATAACATAAAATAAAAATGTATACCATTTTTATTCAGTTCCCTTGAAAATCTAGAAAACGTGCAACTTCACCAAGACCTAAAGGCTAGTTTGAAGAACAACGTATTAAGCACTTGGCAAACACACTGGAACATGCAAAATACAAAACTACGCACAATCCAACGAACTGTTACCTCCATCACCATGCCCTAAATGAGCAGAAAAGACAGTATAATGATCAGAAGGCTCAGAATAGGTCACACTCGTCTTACTCATGGATATCTGATATCTTCTGAAAATCGTCCTCTTTGTGAACATTGTGAAGTCATTAACAGTCCAGCACATATTACTAGAATGTGTCCACTACAGAGTTCAAAGAGACTACTACAACTTTCAAAACAATTTAAGTGACCTACTCGGTTCTACAAACATGTACAGTGCCAAAACTTGTTTCCTAAAAGACTGTCACCTTTATTACTTAGTGTAATTATAGTTATGAAGTTGTAACTTATATCCTAACTTGTATAAAAACAAACTGTAATTCATCATCATCAATGGTGCTACAGCCCTATGAAAGAGCCTCGACCTTCCCAAGTCTATTACGCCAGTCAGTCCTATCCATTGCCAACCGTTGCCAGTTTGCTGCGCCTATTTTTCTCCCATCCTCATCTACACCATCTTTCCATGTAAGTTTTGGCCTACCCCTATTTCTACTTCCCACAGGTTGTGACACAAGGATTCTTCTAGGAGGGTTGTTATGCTGTGATCTTGCTAGATGTCCTGCCCATCTTAGTCTTCCTATTCTTATAAGAGATACTACGTCTTTACCACCAAATATATGTTGTATACCTCGTAGTGGTACCTTCTCCTCCAAATACCATTTTCACAGATGCCACCGAATATGCCACTCAGGATCCTTCGTTCAAATATAAGCAGAAGGTTTTCATCTGCCTTGGAGATGGTCCATGTCTCCGATCCATATGTCAACACTGGTTGTATAAGGATTTTGTATATGGTTCTTTTTGTTTTTTGGCTTAAGTTTCTGCTTCTCATATGTCTACTCAGTCCAAAATAGCATTTGTTCGCTAGGATTATCCTTCGCTTGATTTCTTCCGTCATGACGTTCTCCTTGGTGATCAGGGAGCCTAAGTATGTGAATTTGTCCACCACTTCAAAGGTAGAGTTATCAACAGAGAATTGGTGACCGATGTTTCTGGCTCTATTGTTGGGTGTTGATGCCATCATCTTAGTTTTCTCCTCGTTTACTTTCAGGCCCATATTTTTTGAGGCATTTGAGAAGATGGTATACATTTCTTCTAGTTTGCGTGTTGTGCTGGCAACTAGGTCCACGTCATCGGCATATGCCAAAATTTGGGATGATTTATTAAAAATATTTCCTCTGTTGTCTATTCGGGCATCTCTGACCGCCGTTTCCAGAGCTATGTTGAAGAGGAGACACGCCAGCGCATCTCCCTGCCGCAGCCCAACATTCGTTTCAAACGCCTGTGATTGTTCGCCCTGTATTTCGACTTTGCAAACGACTTTACGCATTGTAGACTTAACCAATCTTACCAGTTTGTCAGGGATGTGGAATTCATCCATGGCTGGAAACTGTAATTACTGTATGTAAATAATATTGTAAAATTTTGTACCAGTGTCAATGGCCAATAGTTGCCGAGGCACTTTAATTTAAATAAAAAATAATAATAATTCAGAGTTGGCGTAGATTGATGTAAATTTTATTGCATTTGAGTGACATTATAATATTTTCCATAAGATATGTGCGGTGTCCTTTAAGTTTTAAAAGTAGCAAACCTATTTGTTAAGTCTATTTCGCAAATACATCATCCCCATTTGCAATTCTCACCTTCAAAAGAATTTATTTTCCATCCTCCAACATAATTTTCGGAAAGATAATCTCCATAAATATTCCGAAATAAGCAGATACACCATTTCGGAATATAAGTGTTAGATGTATTAAAAATGATTGGCCAATATGCCGAGGAAGCGAACGTAAATGAAAATGAAACAAAAATTACAAAAATACAAATGCCGATTGAGACCCGAAGTCTCTCCTCCTCGCATGGAGCGTGCTTTTTACCTACAGAGGGCCAGGTTTGGAGTATGGAGGGGTAGGAGGCCGAAGGGGGGTGATTGGATGGAAATATCATTACATCGGTGGATCCCTCTGAAGCCGAGTGAAAAAACTGACCGACCGAGAGGCAGAAAAATAGAGGGAACTTGACTGTGGAAAATAATAAAAATTGAAGATGGACTTTGAATTATGTAGCAGTAGATTGAGTTCGGTTCGATTCCACCACGAAAAACATATTTATTACTAGGAAAAAAACTTTTTTTTTCTAAAAAAATATTTAATAATATATTTAATAATATTTAATACTATATATCAAAAAATTAAATTTTATATTTTAAAATGTATAAACATTTTCAATGTCTTTGCAACACGAAAACGCAGCAGCTGCATAATAAGAGTCTATACCGGTTTCGGAGGTCTTTTCCTCATCAGTAGTCCCATATCCTCTTCTCTTCGATTGAAGAGAAGAGGATATCAGAAATTGAAAATGTTTATACATTTTAATTCATTTACTCTTTTGTTGAGTCCTAAGGAATCTTTCTTGTTGGAACTTTTACCACGCCGAGCAGATGGGTTGTGAATTATTTAAAATTCTCTCATATTAATTTCCTCGGCATCCTGTATGATTTATAATTTTTGAAAATCTCGGGAGGTTCTAACCAAAGAAAGTATTCCACCTGTTGTCAGTCTGGTGGTATGGGAACGATATTTATTGTCGTTTTCTGTGGTACTTCGAGGGATAACTTACTTTGTTTTATATTTTATTTTGGGGGTTTTGGGTGGGGGTGGGGGTATTATACTCAAATGTAAACCTTACCTTCACATTGGTGAACCATGTTATCACAAACGGCTCTGACGACCGAGTATCAACGTAATAACTGTAATATCTGGAATTAAGGAACTGTTATTTCATTAAGAGTGAGTGGTGCCTACCAGTCTTTCCGAGGTATGTTGGCTGAACTGCCAAAGACAAAAATATCGATTTTAAGAGAGACACGGAGGGTATCCCAGGTGGATAGGAATTTTATTCCACAATCCCACACCGAAGCAACAATATGTCCGAGGATTGTGGGAGAGGGGCAAATGGACATTGAACAGAAAGAAGAATGATAAACAACTCCATATAGCAACATACAATATTCGTGCCATGGCAAAAAATGAAAAACTCTAAGAATTAGAAGAGAAATAGAGAAACATGAATTGGACATAATGGAACTATCAGAAGATAAAATAAGAGGAGAAGGGTATATGAACTTAGATTCAGGCAACAGGCTATACTCAAGGTAGGTACTCTACATAAAGGGAAGGAAGACTCTACATACAATGGTATAATTTACTTAATCAACAAGAGAAGATCACACAGTCAAATAATTCATAGTACCTCAGACGGGGTTACATACATAATCTTAAAACTAAATCCACAAACCAGAATAAAGATTGTGTAAGTTTATGTTTCAATTAAAAAAGCAACTGATGATGAAATAAATAGTTTTTACGAAGGTCTTAAAAAAGCTATAGACAACAGCAAAGAATCTAAAATAATAATCTTGAAGAGAAGTATCCATACTTACTCAAATGTGGTCTCGAGGTAAACCAATTACAAAAAACTCGAAGATGTACCACAAGGTTATTTATTATTGTTAAAAAACATATAAAAGGACGCGTTTCGGCTTTACACAAGCCATCATCAGCTTAAATACAGGACAAAAAACAACGGACTGACCAGAAAAACAGGAAGGAGGAAGAATCAGCTAGTTTACATTATATAATGTATATATTTCTTCATTAATAATTAGCTATTAATAGCATTTTGTTATTATTGTATTGTAAAATCCTCAAGAACCAGTGGATATGTTATAAGAACCTCGTTTTGAGTAAGTTTCTGCAAAAAAATGGAATCGGAATAATTTCACTAACGGGGGCGACGGATACATTCTGGACTATAGCGGTAATTGTTAATAATTAAAAATAGCAGCTTTGTAATAAAATAATGACAAAGATCTCTTCAGGACTTTGAAGAAGGGATTTGAAACTAGATTTGGTGACTTTTTGAATTTCATAATAATAATGTTTAATCGAGTTATTAAGCCTTGAAAATGGCCATTTTCGCATTTTTCAAATATTTAATCGCATATAACTCGACAAAAATCAATTTTAGAAAAAAATGACAAGAGACCTTTTTTTGCTCAGAATAAGCCAATTTATCTAAAAAAAATTTGTTCGAAAGGAAAAACATATTTTTGTGAATTTGTTTAAAAAAACTGTTTTAATAATTTTTCGACCACGGCACCGCCCGGCACCCTGTGGATATGTTATAAGGACCACTTTTTGAGTAAGTTTGTGCAAAAAAATCGAATCGGAATAATTTCGCTAGCGGGGCCGACGATACTGCCCGGTCTATTATGTTTTCCATCTTTTGCGTTATTTTGCCGGTTAGTAGCGCGCTTATCACGGTATAAAATACGGGTAATTGCAGTCCTGCAAAAATGTACCGATGCATATTAGGCCAGAAAATAAAGCTGAAAAAATGGCAAAACCTCGCAATTTTTTCGTCCAGCATCGATTTGAACAAAAATTTGGGATTAGGCTCATTTTACCCTCTAGTTCAATTGCTATATTGAGCCGTTGTGCGCTTGTGGTTTTTTAAGAGTGAAAACTACCCCTAATTGTAAAAAATTATAAAATAACATTTTAAACCTTAATATGGTCAACATTTGGTATTTATTAGTTAAATAACGATTGTTTTACGTTTTAGGATTTATATATTTATTTATATATATTCCAAAACTGGATCCCAAAACATCAATTTTGATCCCCACAAGCTCATTCTACAGTGCACCAATGCCAACGCATATCAAATAACAGAGACTTGGACAATAAAGAATTTATTATATACATAAATATATAAATATCATAATATTTCAACCCTTAAAACCACCCTTGTTCAAGTTATATATGAAAAATTTATTTATCCTAAAAGAATGATTTCGGCTTGCATCGATTTGCATAAAAATTTGGGATTAGGATCATCTCACCCTGTACTTCATATTCTATATCATTCTTAAGGTCGTTGATTATTTTTGGTGGTGTAAACTACCCCTTATTGTCAAAAATTATATAAAAACATTGTGAACCTTAATATAGGTAAAATTTGGTTTTGATTGGTTAAATAATGATTGTTTTATGCTTAAGGATATATCATAATATTTCAACCCTTAAAAACCACCCTTAATACCATTGCAATTTTTTTAAGTAATTTAATAGATCTATACACTCATGCACGCAGACACATGAGTAGATGTTTCTTCTCTTCTGTCTTTCGATTTGAATGGAAAAAGTCATAACGTATTACTGCCGAAAAACTGGTTCTGTGGTATTATATACATTGAAAATTGCACACCCAAGAGGCTATTCGAATTTTTAGAAAAAAAAAATTGTTTTATAAGGGTAGCTCTTTGATTTTTGTTGATAAAAAGTTTTTTCAAAAATGATTTTGTAGGGTTTTTGACATATAAGACTATGTAAATTAAATTTAGTAAGATCTTTCAGTTTTTAAGTGGGGTGAGTTTAAAGGGGTCGAATAAGCGAGTGTTTGCTCGTAAAGAGAGGTTTAAACAGGTAAACCTGGCTAAATATTCACTGTAAAGAAAATCTAGGCACAAGAAAATTTTGGTTAATAAAAAATCTACAATTCCGTACTCTACCAAAAAATACAAAAAAATGTTTTGTTTTGCGAAAAATCGCTGTTATGTGATTCCTCAAGTTCTTTGTTTATAACAATCTTATCGACATCCGGATCGACTGTTACCCAAATAATTCGTGTTCTACGGGTCAAAATACATAAAAAAAAACTTGGGTAAATCCATCTGAATTAAGGAGGCCGTTGTACCCCCACTGGCGACAGGACTAATAGGCAACTAATATAATATAATAAATATGAAAATGCAACTAGGATAGTACAACTAGATGAAAATACAAATCCCATTCCCATTAAAAGAGGAATTCGACAAGACGACGCGTAATATCGCTAAAGCTTTATTGCATATTGCACCCCATAAAAATTTTATGGGGATTTTGTTCCCTTAAACCTCCCCAAACTTTTGTATACGTTTAAATTAAATTAATATTGTGGCACCATTAGTCAAAACCAGTGTTTTTAAAACTTTTTTGCCTCCTAGTACTTTTTCGATAAGCCAGTTTTTATCCGATTTTTATCCAGTCGATATATTGGAAAATATTGATTTTCTTTTTGTAACTTCGAAGTAACTTTTTGTATGTGCACATTTTGGTAGGGGAGCCCAAGCGGGGATTTTTGCAGTTACTCGAGCGCGTCAGATTATTACATGGGGAGAAACCTTGTCTGAAAATGTACCTCTACCATATATTGGCTCTTAATGCAGAGGAGTTCGTTAAGGGGGAGTCGAAAAAAAATCTATCCTTAGAAAAACTAGAAATCGTCCGATTAAGATAAGGTAAGTTAAGTACATGCAAAACAATGTATATTTCAAAAATATGACGATTTGAGCGTAAGGAAATGGGTGAGTCCCAAAGTTTCACAAGAAAAAAGCGAATATTTCGCGAAATAAATGACAGATCGAAAAACTAAAAAATACGTACTCAACATTTTTCAAAAATCTATCGAATGATACCAAACACGACTTCCCACGGAGAGGGGTGGGGGGTAAATTTAATATTTTAAATACGAATCCCGCTGTATTTCGCTAAATGAACATCAGATCGAAAAACTGAAAAATACTTATTCAATATTTTTGAAAAATCTATCGAATCACACCAAACACGACCCCCACAGAGGTGGGGTGGGGGGTTACTTTACAATCTTAAATAGGAGCACCCAATTTTTATTGCAGATTTGGATTCTTTACGTAAAATAAGTAACTTTTATTCGAGACATTTTTTCGAATTATGGATAGATGGCGCTATAATCTAAAAAACGATTGTTGGAAATGGAAAATTAAATAAAAAATGGAAAGTCCCCACTAAAATCGAAAACTTAACTTTTATTTTTTGGTTTTAGGACCTACTCTTCACAACCCAATAGGTGCCCATAACACTCGAGTGACTGCACATTTAGCATACTTTGCTCTCCTACCATTTGTAATAAGGTAAGTTAGATTAAATCGAACTATTTTTGGTGCCAGAATATCTGATTTGATTTATGACCTGCCTTTTTGTTAAACCCTGTATATCTGCCAATATTCTGATTGATACGGAATTCTAAGAAGAAGAAGGAAGGGCAGGGCTGTTTTTAGCAGGACTCGACTGACATTGTCATAATCTTGAAGAGTGAACCTAAACCTTTTAATATTGTAATGCCGGTCACCCACAGAATATTCCATATGATTCCAGACCAAATGATTCCAAACCCGC
This sequence comes from Diabrotica virgifera virgifera, assembly GCF_917563875.1. Taxonomy (NCBI): domain Eukaryota; kingdom Metazoa; phylum Arthropoda; class Insecta; order Coleoptera; family Chrysomelidae; genus Diabrotica; species Diabrotica virgifera. The sequence continues at coordinate 93,750,507 of NC_065446.1, read as the reverse complement.
CTGGTCGAAGGTTCGAGAATGATCTAGCTGACGCCATGCGTTTCTGGGTCCATGCCGTTCCAGGGAATTCCAGATAACGGTTCAATAAAGCTATACATGAAAATTTTGATTGTAAAAATGCAGATTGTATTTGTATTGTAAATTGTAAATTCTTCTTCTTCTTCTTTCTAGCATGATCGATCATGCTAGTAGGCTACTGCCTGATCATTACCATCAAGTCTTTCCCGGACGATGAGGTCCTCTCGCCATCCTTTTGGTGGTCTTCCCTGTGGTCTTTTACCTACTGGGATATTATAAATTATAAATTGTAAAGACTAAATAAAATAAAATTGTAAAATTATTAATAAATTAGAAAGTAAAATCATGTTACAGTTACAATTAATTTAGATTACAATTCATTTAGACATTTAAGCAACAAATCTTGTTCCATTTTAATACAAATATAGCTAAATAAACAAAAATTGAAAAAAATTCTTCGGCGTAAAAGGTATATTTGTTTTAGAAACCCCAAAAAGGGCTACAAATACAAAACAGAACGTTTTCGCTCTAAAGAGAGCATCATCAGTGTTATTTGCAAGCTCTACATGCTAAGCCACCAAAAATAGATGGGTTAAAACCCTTAAAATGTCGACAAAAATCTTACATTGAAATGTTTTAATAAACAAGCCAAGTTGGCTTTCACCTTTCTCTTTGTGAAGACAGAGAATTCGACTCAACAACCCACGTGCTTCTCGTGGAATAGTCTTATATTACCTTAGCTTAGGGTATCTTTATTAATTTTATCCATCGTCAGGATTTAGCATTAAACATTTCAATGTAAGACTTTTAGTCGGCATTTTAAGGGTTTTAATCCATGTATTTTTGGTGGCTTAGCAAGCAGAGCTTGCAAAGAACACTGATGATGCTCTCTTTAGAGCGAAAACGTTCTGTTTTGTATTTGTAGCCCTTTTTTGGGGTTTTTAAACTAAATATACCTTTTACGCAGAAGGTTTTTCTTCAATTTTTGTAATTAATGGTATACAGCCAGCTACAAGAAAATTTTTCCTTGTGGATTTTAATATAGCTAAATATTTTCTTTGGTGGAAAAGAACATTTTAAAAATGTGGTGAGCGGGAGAATATTCAGCTATATAAAGGAGAATGTTGGGCCGGTTATCATACATATGCAACGCATATCTACATACGTACATACATACACACATATCCACGATATAAAAATACAAACAGGAGCAGGATAGCAGGATGGGCAGGACCAAAACGGGCGGAAAGGGAGGAAAAGGACCTTCACAATTCATCTCTCGATTCCCTTTCCGGATATCCAAATTGAATAATGGACCGTACCGCTCCAAAGAACATGTTTAAAGTCTTCAAATATCCAATTTGAGAATAAGCGGCTGCACCACAAACAGGCTTTCTTTAAAATAGGGTAGCCCAAATATCGATTTATATATTATTAAGTCGGAGAATTTTTAAGATATAAAATCTGCGACATATATGAACTACTATCACATTCTTTGTAAGGAATAATCCATAACTTATAAAATAAACATTTTTAATAAAAAATATTAAATTTAGACTTGTACATAATAAGTCGAATTCAATACATATTTTTTTATTTATAAAATATTTCTTTGACGGTTTTCACATACATATACATGTATGTATAATGTATATACAGAGAGGGGCAAAATTATGGAATACATTAATTTCCTCTAAAATGGACGATTTTGGAAATAAATCCCGAGATACGTCGATTTTTATTTTTAAATTATAATTTTTTACGTCATCACGCCCATCCATCTGGGCGTGATGACATAATCGATGATTCTTTTAAATGGGAATATGGGACTTGTAGTAGCTCATTTGATAGGTTGTTCAATTGTCTATTCAGTAATATAAACATTAACATCATTATTTATACAGGATGGCGAAAAAAATAATTTTTGAATTAAATTAATTGAGGCAAAAAGAATAATATATTTAATATATTTAATTCAAAATACATTTTACTGCTGTCATAAAATAGAAAAAACATGTTTATTTCACAAGTAAACATTGATTTTCGCTTAAATTAAATGTCAAACAACCTCCCACCTGCCTCTTGGCAGTTTGAACATTTAATTTAAGCGAAAAGCAATGTTTATTTGTGAATATTATGTGTTTGTTTTACAATTTAATTAACAATTACAGTTTAATTAATTTTATACATTGTTTTACATTTTTTACATTGTTTAACATTTTTTTCTGTTTTCTGACAGCAGTCAAATGTATTTTGAATTAAATAAATTACATACAGTCTTCTTTTTGCGTCAAATTAATTCAAAAATTATTTTGTTGGCCACCTTGTATAAACAATGATATTAATGTTTATATTACTGAATATAGAATTGAACAACCTTTCAAATGAGCTATCACACGATCCCTATTCCCAAAAGGGTATTTTTAGCCAAACTACAAAAGTTCGTTATTCGCTTTTACCTCCATTTTTTTAAAACAAATCATTCTAAGCCGGTCAAACTTCTACAATCTATTAACAATACATAAATAAAGAAGACTGAACAAAGCCAATGAGTAATTTTAATTAGGGTCAATTAGGGGTTTTTTCCTCTCACTTTCTCGCTGAAAAAAATAGGCACTGACACTTAAAATTTATTTTTATTTTTTAATATAGACTTTTTTAAATACTTTAAATTATTTATAATCATTTATCCTCAAAAAATGCTTAGTTTTCCCGTCTTTTAACTTTGAAACTACAAAATTTGGCATTTGACGAAGAACAGCTAGCCTATAATAAAGTATACCTAGGTTACTATTAGTCTTATAGAAAATTAAAATAAATCATTAGATTTCCTTTTTCAAAGGGTACATTTTTATTATACCCTAATATTTTACTGTGCAAATTATGAAGAACGAAAGTAAATTGCAAAATACACTGTTGTTTATTGGAACAATTATTAGAGCCATTTATTTTCGCACTTTTTATGTTGCACACTAAAATATTCGTTGTCGCGATAATCCAAGACAGTCGTATAATCGTGGAATAGCCTATACTTACAGTTGTTTTGATAAAACGAATAATTTTTGAGATATTAGCAGAAAACTGATTAAAAACATTGATTTTTTCGATATTAAACTAACACTTTCGATAGCGAATAAATCGAAAACTATTTATTTTATCAAAAAAATGTATAGAGCATTTTTTGCTTAGAATAAATGTTTTGTCAACTTTTGCGGTCAAAATATAATAAAAAATTTCCGCTCCCGAAATGGGGTGGCAACGACCACCACGGTAAAAGCGCCTTTCGGCATGATATAGATTTTGGTCTTAGGACTATCCACTAAATCTCAAATTGTTAAGGAAATTCGGTTCCTGGACTATTAGTAGAGTTCTCTTGTTTGTTTTTATGCTCCTTGTATATAATAATTATTAATATTTATTAAAATGTATATAGTAATTATAACTAGCTAATTATTTAATTACGGATTTGTAAGAAAAGTTGTACTCTGTATTTTATTAAATTAACATTTGCTTTTAATCATTAAAAGTATTAATTAGGTTTAGTTAAAGAGTATGATAATTGTAATAATTTTCAAATTAACATAATAAAACCGATACGCTAGAAGGAATAACAATCAGGAGCCAAATTAAAATCGTTTCAAAAATTAATCAAGACCTACGTAATACACTGCTAGGCAAATAGTCAGGACAAGTGATTGTTTTCTAAAATAGTTGAAAATAATATGGTCGAAATTATGTAAAAAAAAAACAAGTAATTGGACTTACAAGCAAACCGAACCCTCAGTATTATATAAGGGATCAACTCAAAATTTGTGCAAAAAACTGTGATTTAAGTGATAAGAGCACAAAATGAAATTCTCTACCGGTTAGCGCTGACAGAGAGATAAAAAGAACATTAAATGGTTCAGTAACTATATTTGTGCCTCTCTCTCACTCTCCCCGCTCACCTCTCGTTTTTAGTGCTACAAGAGAGCAATCAGTTACATGTCTTTCTATGGCGAAAATCCTGGTGGGTTTGTGTCTTTAACATTTTGTATTATACAGGGTGTTTCATAGGGACACGGAAATACTTTAATTGTGAATAGAGCTCACCGAGGCGGTTCTAGATATACTACATGCTTTGCCCTACCGTCTTTTATAACCGAGTTACAGGGTGTTTTATCGATTTTCCCAATTTCTTTCCTAAGCCATAACTTTAGAACCACCCTGTATATTGTTTTGATATTTGGTACACATGTGTCTCATCCAAAACTCAAACAACCGACAAACTAATCACAAGAAAAATCCAGGTCCGGATTAACAAACAATTATAAAGTAATTGTGACCTTAAAACAACACCCTGTATATTGAAATTCTGAAAATCTGTTTGCATATTCGAAAAGAGCACAAAAAACTAAGTCTAATCGTTCGCTTCAATTTTTCGGCCAGACAATTTTATGACTTTAATTTTGAAATTATATTGAATTTTATTTGATTTTTATATTGAATTTGATTACTATGATTACTTTTGCATTTGAGTACCGGAACTCATATCGAGAATCGTATTTCTCAGTAGGTAGGTATTTTGTATAGGTATTCCGATACAATAACCATCTTCACGAAGTACGAAGTAATCAGAGAAATCAAAGTAATCAAAGTAGATACAATAGTCGTTACTCGCTCTAATACGATTGGTATGAAGTAACGAAGTAATCAGAGTAATCAAAGTAGATACAATAGTCGTTACTAGTTCTGATACGATGGGTACGGAGTAACGAAGTAATCAGAGTAATCAAAGTAACGATTTGCGTGTCTGTATAGTAATCGTTACTTTCGGTATTCGTAAGTAACGAGTACTTTGTAACGAATAGTTACTTTTTCAACATCATTAATGTAAGGTCATCCATATACTGCATTTATACTCAGTCCTGTTGGACAGGGAATTGGGTAGCGTGAATGTGTAAATAGCTCACTCGCGCTGCTCATGCTCATGCTACTGCCATTGCACGACGATGCCTCAAAAGTCGGTTTTTGTGGCGGAAGTCAAAGGAGAGGCAGCGCGAATACGAGTGAGTACTTCTCTCTCTCTCTCTCTCTCTCTCTCTCTCTCTCTCTCTCTCTCTCTCTCT